>NC_143571.1:29375000-29562500 GCF_054136105.1 Typopeltis vanoorti | reverse complement strand
AACTTCACAGAAAGGTTAAAAATCAAAATCGGAGACTTGTACCAATAGTTATTCTGAAAATATTTTTGCATTCGTGGTAATTACTGAGATGGAGGTTGGATGTGTTTGAAGTACTCGCAAAGTCACGCCGAAGTTATGTGCGCCAATTAAAAAGTTGACTGTACAAGTTTTGTCATTTACAGTAGTTATTTTTATTGATGATTTCATTTTTTCAATAAATAATTGCATATAAAATTCTCCCGTTCTATTGGGAGAATTCCAGTCATTGAGTAATGGGAGGAGGGTAATTGTAAGTAGAATAGATACAAAGGAAGTTAAGAACAGAAAGTAATTAAACGTATCTTGATTAACAGTTATCATCCTACAAAACAGAAATAGAGTGGATCCGATAAATTCTGAATGGTTAATTCTTTAATCATTCCCGAATGAGTCATCAACAATTTGTAATCATTCGGTAGACTGCAGCGACATCTATTATCCTTGTGAATTAATTCTGTTTGGAGTTAATATAAAAAACATTATATTTTTTTCTGATATCATCGTTTCATTCAATATATTCTGCACATTTCAGGAAGTGAACGCAAATCTATAAAGAAGGCATCATTTTATTATTATTATTATTATTATTATTATTATTATTATTATTATTATTATTATTATTATTATTTCTGACATGACATTCAATTAAAAATTTACTTTATAAAATTTTTTAAACCAATTTATTCACATAGCATGAATCATTTCTCATCCTCAGTTTGAATTACACTTAGGAAGATATTAGCTTCTTGTTTTCATTAATGTTTTCCCTTAGCATAAGTAAACAATAAAAGTTTGCATGTAAAGAGACTTCTCGCATTAATATTATTATTGGTTTTACTCTTCGTTTCGATACAAGTTGCCAAGTATCTACTGTAATGTAAGCAGAACGTCTCTTAGAAAGTGGGAATTACCTTACCTTACCTTTCTATGGTATCCTCTCCCATAGTCTTTAATGAACCGTTGGGTCACTCATGGCTGTGCCATGAATGTCTAATGGGCGGTGAATTACAGATGGCGCCCATCTCCTCTTCTGTCTTCGTCTATGTGTCTTATGGCTATATACTGTGTGTTCATGTATCCAGTTTGCCTGTTTGCGGGATGAAAAACCCCAGATAAACAGAAAACTCCCTGCTGTCCACGCCCAAGACCGCTAACTTGGCTTATGGCTGAGGAAGATCGTCGACGGGAATCGAACCTAGGACACTCCTTCCCCAGGCATATGGTTGTGAAGCGCATAGCCACTAGGCTAACCGCGCGGACTATCTTAACTTACGCCCCCTTGTTTTTTTTTTCTCTTCAATGTATGCTGAGAAGGCTGTAAACAGACTGCTGTTGGCATCTGTTCTTATTACATTCCGGACCTCACTTATTTTTCGTATATTATTCCAGTGACTGTTGTTCTCACGGTGGTTTAAGTTCTGCCATTTTTTTTTTATCCCATGAGTTCCAATTAGGCATTTTAGATAACTCTTAACCTACATTTATATGTCGGATCGATTTTCTGTTTCCTTTTCATTATTGCTGTTCTTATATTAGACTCTTTTCCTCATATAATTCTATGTTTGATATTATGTTTGTCAGAATATTTCGTAATAAATGGTTTATTTATGAACGAAAACAAGAATATAAAATTATCTACTCAACCTAGCCGAACAATTCGAACTTTGCGCTATCAACTTCATGAATTCAAATTCAAAAAGACAGATACTTTACTGAAGATAATAAAAATTATAAAAAATGCAAACTATTCGAAGGATCCCTAAATGTTTTATGGATTACAAAAATCATAAATTTTGGTATTTATTTATTATTTTTTTAAAGTCATCTATGTTAATGCATAATCTTGGGGATTATGATTAACATACTATTGTGTTTTCTTAAACTAACCACGATTTTCATTAGTTTACTCTGCATCTTCAAGTTGTTTTTGTTACATTTAATTATTTAGGTGACTTCTTTCGAAGTTCATGCTTCCTGCAAGTTATCACAGGAAACTGGGAAACTGAAGATGCTCTACGAGTCTGTTTTTCAGGTCTCTTCATTTGCATTGACCACTTCATCTACCGTCAGGTCATTCAGCTTTTTTCGGACTGGCGCACGTTCCTACAATTTCAGGTCTGAGGCTTTTTTTCACTTAGTATACCCATTTTAAGATATACAATGGGATTTTCTGAAGAAAAAAAAAGAAAAAGAAATTTGTTATACCAGAAAGTAGGAAAATATTATTGCGTCTCTGTTGTATTTATTCTGAAGATGGGTATTTTCCAGGTAGTGTAATAAATACTTTATCACACTTCCCTTAAAAATCGAGAGTAAAAAACAAAAGAAAAAAAAACCAAATTACCTTCTGCCTTTCTTGAAGATTTCCTAATGAACAAGTTGTTTGTGTTAGCCCGTCATCGATCTTGCTGCTTACACAATGAACCTCTGGGCTGACCTCATCAATATTCGAGCTAAGAATATTTTATTAAAAAGAGTGAAGAATAATTTTTCAAGAAAACGGTGAGTAACATTCACTTTTGTGTTTTGCGCATGATTGTAATATGATTTCTCATAACTGCAAAACATAAATGATACTAAGTAGAACCATATGAACTAAATTGCTTTAAGAGATATAGTAATCCCACACATTACCAATGTTCCCAGCAAAAAATTGAACACCTGAAGTGCCCAACAGAAGGTGGATTTATTTGTGATTTTGGAGAAGCATAAACATGAAACGACTCTCATCAGAAACTGAGTAGGTTGGATTTGGTCTTTTAAAATGAGCATTTATGCTGTTAAGGTCACTTACAAATGTGATATTTGTGAATTGCATGGGAACAGTAGCACGTTTACCTGTCTTTCTTGAAATAAGACACAAATATACAGAAGAAAACTGCAGCTTTCAGTGGAGAGGAGAGACAATAATCAAGGAAACAAATATCTTCTCCACATAACTGCATATGTTAGCTGATATGATATACTGTTTCAGAGATCTCTGATCAATAGATTCGCGGAAGCAAAGCATAAAATTGTCAGATGAACATCTAGTTAAATAGTTCTACATAGACCTCTTACCATCCCAACGTATTCCATTAATATCTGTTGAACAGGCTGGTAGTTTGTCAGAGTGATAACAAACTGATTCATCATGCACAGAAGTCTTTCTGCTGACCGAGAAGCTAGTAGAATTAATTCAGCTTTTAGCAGTTTTTCGTGATCGATTATACAGGGTTAGCCTAAAATAAATAGACAGTTTAAACGCTTTATAAATTGAAATTTGTTTGTTACATCACAAAGCATTTAGTACTGTTTTATAGAAAAGTTCCTCAAGTCTACGACTTCCGCTTTTCGTTTGTCTTCGTGACGTCAGCATCACGTGAGCGCCCTTGACGTAAGTCGAGCAGTATGGCTGCTAGCCAGGTGGAGAAGGCTTTCTGCGTGATTGAATTTGCAAAAACAAATTCTGTTACTGTCGTGCAGCGTCATTTTAGAACACAGTATGGTAAACAACCACCTACAAGGCAGTCAATCTAAGAGTGGAGCGAGAAATTTAAGGAAACTGGTTGTCTGTGCAAGGGGAAAAGTCCTGAGAGACCACCTGTATTCGAGGAACGAGTGACTCGTGTTCGTGAGACTTACACGCGCAGCCCGAAGAAGTTGACAATACGTGCAAGTTTAGAACTTCAAGTTCCACAAAACACTGTCTTGCCTAAACGTTTACGAATGTTCCCTTAGCGGTTGCAATTATTGCAGGACCTCAGTGAACACGACAAAATCCTCCGTCACTTATTCTGTATGGACATGCAGCAACGGAGTGAAGAAAGTGATGATTTCTTTGACCTGCTAATTTTCGGTGACGAATCAACTTTCCACATTAGTGGTACAGTGAACGAACACAAAGTTCGTATATGGGGAACTGAAAAACCCGAGAGCTATAGTGGAGTATGTGAAGGATTCACCCCAAATGAACATTTTTTTTGCGCTGTATCCCGTAAAAAGGCGTATGGACCATTCTTTTTTCCAGGAAAAAACAGTGCGTGGAATAACTTACCCAGACATGTTATGTGAGTGGCTGATGCCTCAACTACAAGAAGACAATGACAATTTCATATTTGTCCAAGATGGCTCTCTGCCGCACTGGCACCTTGAAGTTAGAAATTACCTGGACGAAAATTTGCCTCGGCGCTGGATTGGATGTTCAACTGCCCAGAACATGGCTCTTACATGTTGGCCACCAAGAAGTCCGGATTCAACACCCTGTGACTACTTCTTATGGGGGTACATAAAGGATAGAGTTTTTGTTCCTCCCCTCCCTACAAGTGTGGACGATCTTAAACAACGCATCACAGTAGCTGCTGCGACTGTTGACATGGACATGCTGAGAAGTGTTTGGGAAGAATTGGATTATCGCATTGATATTTGCTGTGTTATTACAAAAGGGTCACACATAGAACACTTATAACGTACCCATGTAAACTTCAGGACGTACTCTTCAAACCATGTAAGTACTTCATCCATGCTATTAATACTCTACTTTCTGTAAAACTTTGAAAGTGTCTATTTCTTTTAGGCTAACCCTGTACATTCAATTTCTAAACATCTCATTTTTGAATATCTGAGTGATTCTTCAAATCAGGCACTGAAGAGTATCCCTATTCCTTTTTTGATTATTTCCGTAATTTTTTTAAAAAAATTGAGAGAAGCAGTTGAATAATACAATACGTGGGGAATGTATCGATTAGTTATATATGCGTTCATTGAATATACAAGTGAATAAATCTTTTAATATTTTTATACACTCCAGGAAGCGAGCGAATTCTTTTAGTCTTAACTAACTATTTGAAATACTAGGTAGAGAGTCTTAGCTTTACTCGTCACTTACAATTAAGTTGATGGCTACCCATGGTTTTGAGCACTTCGGGATGAGCGTATACCAGAAAATTGCTGTCATCTTAGTGCCTAAATTGTCTGATAAAATAAAACAGTATGAAATCTACAGTCGATTCTCCTGCGTTGCTGAGTTTCTGGGATAAAAATATGAATTTACAGGATAAAAGCTATAAATGGCTATGCCAGTGATCGATTATCTCTGGAATAATCGATCACTAGCACTTCACATATATATCAAGAAGAGAACTGGAAATATTTAGTTCAGCCAAGGGTGAGCAGCTTCTATCGTAACCCAATGCAGAAACGTTAAAAAAAAGTGCATCACTTTTGTGTCATCCAAGAATTTTCAGTAAACCAATTAGATGTGTTGCAAACGGTTCCAGCAAATGAGGGAAGTGAGGCTGTTTTTCAAATCAACTTAGATCGTCACATGCATTACTGATACTTTTTAGCACTTCAATAGCTTTTAGGTCTTCTAAATGGAGCAGATATCTGAACTGCATTTTTAAAAAATCGATGAGCAGTAGATTGTCAATAACCTGTGGGCTGAAGAACATTATGGAAACGATCTATAGCCGTTTTAGGTGGGAAAAAATTCACATCCAGCGTTACTGGAATATTTTCATTGCGCTACACTTGGAGTGTGTGCTCTGCTCTGATGATAAAATAGTCACAGTACCAGCGTACGATATTATGGATAATGACAGCTACGTCTAGAACAAAACACAAAAACCAACGATATGCATTATGTCGTTTATGCAAGATAGTTCTTTCTCGTGTGGGAAGCCTGATAAAAAACGTTTCGCTAAAACACGTCAGGAACTTATTTGATCTTACATTTTCCTTGTGAATGTTTATTCAGTAGACTCGATACTACTGGATTTTGAAAGAGAGAAGATATCAGATGCCGTACGTTAACCGAAGGAACTGCTGCGTACTTCTGGATTTCACGAAAATCAATCTGATGGGGAGATAGTGCTTTTGATATGTACTACGACCAGTTAAACCAATTATTTAGGCTACAAAGAAGATCCTGCTTGAGTAATTGCCCTCATTCTGAAAAGTGGTTCCAATAGAAGGAGAGAACATCCTTCTTTCTGAATCTTCATGGGCTGTGATCTTTGAGAATGAAAGTTCTCTCTGTCTTTCTCTTTCTACTCTTCAGAGAGGGTGCTTTCATCCATTTTCCTGTTCTTTTTATATGTTACGTATGCGACGTAGTACGTTTTGAATGTTATCATATTTTTGCAATTATTCAGTCGGAAAGACAGAACACGTGTCCATTGAATGGAAAGTGCTTGGTTCGAATCCTATCTCGTACATAAACAATATTTCCGAGGTATTTCAATCTGAGGGTTAAGTCGGGTGTTTTCATAGAAGGTAACAAGATTTTTCATCTCCAGAAACTTCTTAACAAAATACTCATTTATTAATATAGGAAATCGCTTTAATATATGCGTTTATCTATAACTGTAGTTTTGATCCCATAATAAGATAATCAGATTGATGTTTGGGCAATATATGGCAAGAAATTAAAAACTGTAATATACGACTCTCTGGATCATTAATTACTCTGTAAGACATTACTTACATTCGGTTTAATGTAAAGGAACTATGTTCTATCGAACGTCATCCCTCTGGTGTCCTAAATTCTTCCAAGAGGAATTGTCTTCACTATAATATAGAAAAAGGGAAGTGAAACAAAGTCGCCTGCTGAGATTCTTTTTATTTACTATAAGCGATTTTTACTAAGAAGTAATTAGTGATGTATTTCTGTTTTCATTTCACTTCTTGGAAAGTTCATGGTTCTACGGAGGGAATTCCTTTTTACCAAATTCCCTCAAAAGAAAAAAAAAAGGAAAGAAAAGCAATTAACGATTTTAGTTGAATTTTGAATACGTGTGTTGGAGTGAATATTGCAGTTTATTTGGAATAATTCGATAAAAATAAGACGGTGAACATATAGTTTCTAAATTCAAATATTCTATCCTGAAAGCTACTGCCTTGAATATTCAAATATTCAAGGCTTCTACCGTTGTTGAATTCTTCCTTAAGTGAAAGGTTGAATTAGTGAGAATGTTATTTGACCCGAGCAGCTAATGACACTATCATTAGAATTGTGATGACATTAAGGAGTATACATTAATGTCAATTTGAAACTGCGTCATTTGTAACTCATTACTGCAAATTCCTTTGAACAGAATGACCTTATTCCTTATAAAAAAAAAGAAAAAAGAAAATTAACATATTTTCCTAGAATCGTAATCTCTTCTTTAGACTCGAAAGTAATAATCACAACATTTAATTATTTATCAACGTCATCGCATTATGAAAGGTTCCTAAGATACTTTTCGAAATGCATTTTTAATGTGCCACACTGAATAGAAATATTCGCAATAGGAGCTACAAGGAAACGTAAGGCTTGTTTAACTATTTTTGTTAGAAACAGAGAACAAGTTACCTTCGAGAGCTATTTTATCAAGTATGTCCCAGGTATCTTTCCTTGGAAAGATAACTTTCTAAGGATACTGTTCAAAGATCTCGATTCGATTCCCATTTATAAGAGAACTTCGTTCAGATGTTCCATCTTATTGAATATATCGTTTGGAAGTGATGTGATGTTATTATCGCTGTGTGTAGAAAACAAATTAATAAGTTAGAATGGTGCATGTAATAGATTTTGAATTGTCTTGTTTTCAACAAAGAACAGAGAGATCAGAACCGTAAGTAAAATGTTGTAATGCACGGATGATTAGAACAATTAAAAATTTAAGAGAAAGTGCGGTAAACCACTTTAAAATTAAATACGATCATAATAATGGTATTCAAAAACCGCCAAATCCAACCCATAGAAACTAAATATCTCACTATTCAACATCCTATACACAAAGTGCTGATCCTAAAACCACAACCATCACTCAGGTAAAAACAACACGTTAAATCGGACTTCATTTCGATTCAGAACGAAGTTGGAATAGCCGTACAAACTACCTACACAACAAACTCAGAATAACAGCGGGCAAACTATATCGATTAAAAGACATTGCTCCAACACACATAAAAAATACTAATCTATAAAGCATTATGGGAACACATTTTAAGATACGCAATTACATCATACGCTTTCTACGAAGACTGCAAATTAACAGATTACAATCGTTGCAAAACAAAATGGTAAATATGATATTCTAGGAACAAAGAGAACAGCCGACACTAATTCGACAGCAAGGACAGAACACAAAATATTTAAAGTGAAACATTTCTGCCACTACACAGTCATGTTAAAACATTATTTCAGCCAAACCTATAGAGTAACCAGAACAACATACCAGATAAGAAAACCATAGTTAATAAACTACATAACATATAGGTATAATAATCACTACGGAAAAGCCATCCGACACTTCTACGTACCTGACATGATAAACAAACTGCCGTTCGACGACAGAAACTTAGGGGGCCTACAGGAGCTGAAACTGGTGCTATATAAATATTATAACGAGAATGAAAATTAGAGAAATTCCTCTTCCTCTCTCTCTCTCACATCTCTCTCTCTCACACACACACGTGTGTGTGTGTGTGTGTGTGTGTGTGTGTGTGTGTGTGTGTGTGTGTGTGTGTGTGTGTGTGTGTGTGTGTGTGTGTGTGTGTGTGTGTGTGTGTGTGTGTGTGTGTGTGTGTGTGTGTGTGTGTGTGTGTGTGTGTGTGTGTGTGTGTGTGTGTGTGTGTGAAGGTATATAATATATATCTTTATAAGTTTCCAAGCAAATAAACAGTTAAATCAACACCTGCTTGCGAACGGGTATTGAAACAAAACCACGAAACCTCCGCTATCTATTATCTTCCTCAGATAAGCTCTGCAGAAGCTTCGAGGAAGAAAGCATAAATATCACCCAAACAAACAAAATTATTATTATTATTATTATTGATTCAAAAAAATAGCAACACATGCACACACTAATGTTTAAAAAGTGAAATAAATCCATCCAGCATTCCCTACTGATAACACAAATAAACTGTAAATATAATTTGTGAATTAAAATGAACAGCAGATTGAAATACAAATGTAAATGACAAAAAGAAAAAATAATTATGTTTATATGAATAATTTTATATTTATATAAAATTATTCCACATCTAATATCGCTAATATGAAAAATATCTCTCTCTTAACATTAAAAGAATCATTATAAATATATGGGAACAAATGTAAAATAGATTGATAGCATTATTATTTATACACATTTAAATAAGGTATTCACTTAACATTATGTACTGAATATTTGTAATGAATAAAAGTGTAACAGTGACATTAATAGTAACTGTACATTTGTAAATAATCTGTATCTGTGAAGATGATTATAATCTCTGTCAAAAAATATTTAAAAAATATTAAGTACGTGTAAGTATTTGTTACTCACAATTGTGTTTAGTAATGTATTATAAATATTATATATAAAAAATAAAGTTAAAAAATTTGAAACAAATTATTATTATTATTATCATATTAGTTATTATTTTAAAAAATTCTGTATAATCTTCATATTAATATTAGAAGAACATGTGTTGTACATATAGAGGCAAAAAGTATTATTAAAAATTTTAATTGAAATCCAATGTAGAAAATAAATGAAAACAAAGTATTATATACACAGTGTCGGCGCAAATTCTTACCGTAGATCCAAGGAGTTTAGCTTAGAAGGATCTGAAAATATCAATATCTAGCGACGATATTAATCTTGTATCCGGTTAAAGAGAGTTTTGTAAGTTGATGAAGTGAGTTGAACGCCTTATCGCCTACGCTTTCCATGGTATTAGCGGTGATGAATAGCTCTTCCAGACTATAAGGTCCGTTTTTAAACCATTCATTGGAAATTTTCTAAAGGTGTTCACTTCCAAGGTCAGACTTCGCAACTTCACGAGGTGAAAATGAACGAGTCGGCTAAGAGGATAATCGTAATTATTAAAGCAGTTGGAGAACTTCAGAGTTTCCAAGAAATTTTCCAGACCCATAAAAGGAGGTTGAGTGAAAGTTCCCATGTAATTAATTTGGGTGACGTTAAAAAAAATGGATTTAATCTTAAGTCCGTCGAAGTATGAGGAAGGTAAATAGTCGATTTTTGAATTCCGTATCACGAGCAAAGAAACAGTTTTAATCTTTAAATCTGATTAAAGGTTTGGTCAGTTTTCAAATGGACTGAACTTTATTACAAGTGACCTTAAGAACGTCTTGGTAAGGAACACATGCACATCGCTTTATTTGATTTGTATAGGGACAGAACAGGCGCTGGCCCTGGATAAGCGGTTGGAGCAAAATCAACAACACGAGGAGCTCTAGGGTTCTCTGAATCCTAGAGTGAATCAGAAAATAAAGATTAATATAAATAAATGAACTGATTGTCTTATTTATCTTTAGTCATACTGTGTATTTAAAGGTGCTTTGCACAATTAATGAATTAATTAAAATTAAAAGTAATCATTAAATGAAATTAATCAGCTGTAGTTAATAAAATATTTGGTTTAAGTAAAAACTGAAATCTTTCAAAGAAATAATTCAATACGTTTGAATTTAATAACAGCAGAAATAGTTATCAGATTTCTTCAGTATTTAGTAATAAAATATTTTGGGGTTACTACGAAGCATAGTTGTTGTTTTTTAATAATCGTAGTGAGTATTGTATTCTACTTGATAAAAATACACACACACACACATATATATATATATAACACCAGAAGCATTCCAAGGATCTCATACTTAGTCAGGTAAAGTTGATCGTTTTAATATTTATACTGGTATAATTGAAATACACACACACAACATTGCATAATTTTTAGAGTTAAACATCGGATTTCCTAATGCCAAATTAGATGGCATAAACTCAACAGTCAAATAAATAAATTAATATCAAAAAGATCAAATACATAGTGGGGGTGTTGTTACAGACCTGGTAGATTGGTTACTAATGATGAAGAAATGCATCACGAAATATAGACGATGGGTATGAAAAGAATAATCATAAGGGAGGATTTTAATATCCTAACATTGATTGTGTAGCAGTAAAATCTCATGAAAGAATGAAACTGAATTCATTGAGCTATTGCGAGACAACTTCCTCAGTCAGCATATGACTGATTGAGGAAGTTGTCAACAATACTGAGTTCAATGGAATGGGATCGATTGCTGGATGGGAAGAATATCGATAGTGCGTGGGAAGCATTTAAAGCATTCTATTTATTCTTCGAAAGCATTTAAGTTCGAAGAATAAATAGAGTCAAATGGATGGCTAATCATATTAAGCAAGATATTCGTAAGAATATGATGTGTGATGTGAAAGAAATACCGTGTGCATAAGGATGAAAATTCATCCGTTATGAAAATTATAAGTAACAGGCTCGAATAGTCACAAATGTTGTATGGAAAGTAAGAGTGAGTAGGAAAAGAAAGTGGCTCTGCATGCTAAATAAAATTCACAAGAATTCTATCGATGTGATAAAAGTAAAAGAAATAATGAATACGAAAGAGTAACTCTTCTGAATACCGATGACGTGAGTGGTGACATATGCAGAAGAGGTTGTTCAACTAACGAATGCCGATTTTTCGAAAAGCTATCAACCTGGTGAATGCAACATTGAGTGCACTGCTACCTCTTACTGAATGAAGAATCTCAAGGGTATGAAGTAGATTCGTTAGAACTGTTGCACAAACTGAATAAGAATTCAACAACAGGGAAAGATGGGATATCAGCACGGCTGCCGTTCAGCTGAATTGGCTATTCCTTTGACCAGGCCATATACACACACACACACACACACGGACAAAAAAATTAGCGCACCTGGAAGAAAACATGGTACAACTGCGAAACTAAGCAAATAGCTAGAGTGCAGGGGTGGTATGCAAATGATCCAAGTTTGGTGCGATTGCGCATGCCCACACACGCTGCAGTGGCGTTGCAAGAATGTGTCCGGAGACTCATACTTAGGTAAAGTATGAGTCTCCGGACCGGCAGCCTTATAAAGCCAGCGTGTAGTCGATAGCCGATTAAAGAGAAAAGCACCGGCCGACGCAAGCTAGCGTACAGAGTGACAATAATACCGGGTCGACGCCAGAGACGTCGATTTAAGCAACTTACGGACTTTGACAGAGGCATGATCATCGGCCTGAAAACCGGAGGGTGGTCGGGCGCCGTATAGGCGTGCACATGAACCGTTCTGACCATACCGTCCGACAGTGTTGAGAGCTGTGGACACGTTCCGTCACTGCCACACGGCAGAGCGGCACCGGTCGGTCAGGAGGACCAACGTTAGAGAGGATCGACCGATCGTGCGGCAAGCACGGAGGGATCCCATGGTGACCCGGTCCACTATACAGGCAGATATCGGGACTCCTGTGTGCCCACGAACCATTTCCCGAAGCCTCGAGGAGGCGAATATGCGATCCCAGCGCCCCTTACGTGTGTCCCCATTAACACCGCAACATCGCCGACTCCATTTGCAGTGGTGCAAGGCGAGAGCGACGTGGAACGCCACAGATTGGCGATGTGTCCAGGTGTGCAGGACCCCCTGGTCAAGGACACAATCCCGACCTCGCTATCGAGTGCCACACCTCCCGCACTGCTGGCATTATGGTCTGGGGAGCAATAGCCTACGATAGCCGATCACCCCTCGTAGTGGTACGTTGCGCATTGACGGGGCAGCGGTATGTGGACGACATCCTACGCCCCCACGTTCTCCCATTCCTGGCCAGGATACCAGGAGCGCTATACCAGCAGGATAATACCCGTCTGCACACGGCTCGGGTTGCCCAGGCCTGCCCGCTCCCCGAACTTGTCCCCTAACGAGCATGTTTGGGAGCAACCGAAACGCCAGCTACCACCGTGCCGCAATATCCGGGATTTGGAGCACAGCGTCCAACACGTGTGGGCCAGTCTGCCGCAGGACAACATCAGGCATCTGTTCGCCACCATGCCGGACCGTATTGCAGCATGTAACGCCGCACAAGGCGGTGCAACACGCTAATGATGACCGGATTGCGTACCACAGATCCCTTTGTAATTGTCCTTCAGCTCTGTTTTTGCCATCACGTGAATCACTCACCTGTATCATTACACCAATAAAATTTCAGTTGAATCCTATGCTTCCTTCTTGTTGCGCTAATTTCTTTGTCCGTGTGTATAATTTGAGTCTCAGAATAGGGAAATAACTGCAGGAATAGAAAGAATGTATGGTAATCTCATTGCACAATTCTGGTGCAAAGACCGATGTATCCAACTATCGACCAATCAGTATTTCAAGAGTGGATGTGAAGATTTTGGAAAGGTTGGTTCGGGCTCACATTCAGAAATGGGTTGACAGTGAATCACTACTTTGCAAAGAACAACATGGGTTTATTAATAGAAGGTCATGTTTTAGCAACTTGCTCGCATTCTATAATAATGTTACCAATGAACTAGACAAGGGGAATGGATATACCTTGATAATTTTGGATTTTTCTAAGGATTTTGACAGAATTCAGCATGGGAAAACTGTTGCATAAATTGGAGAATATGGTCTTGGATTATAAAATATTAGCATAGATAAGAGGATGGCTGAGTGACAGATATGAAAAAGTTGTAACTAATGGCGTACCACAAGAATACATCCATGGTCTACTGTTATTCAATCTGTACATTAATAATATTGGGAAAGATTTCATAGGCGACATACAACTATTTGCTGATGATGCGATGATAGGTAGGGTATTCAGAAATAATGCTGATATGGAATAGTTGCAGAATGATTTGAATAGACTGGAATTGTGAGAATGGTAAAATGGATATTAGTTTAATGTCAGTAAATGCAAAGTGATTCGCTTTGGCCTGATTAGATATCCAACATGGTATTATATTGGTGGGATTATGCTAGAAGAAATTGATCAGGTTAGGAATTTTGGAGTGTTAGTAGATGGGAAGTTGAAGCTCAGGGGAAATGTACAAAAATTGCAAACCAATTCTAAAGATAATTACAATGCTGAAACGAACTTTCACATGTAAAGATAAGGATGTCGTTTTTCCTCTTTACAAGGCTTTGATAAGTCCTCACTTAAACTACTGTAGATAGTTTTGGTCTCCTAGTTTCAATTTTGATTCTGATACAGTGGAAAGAGTGCTAAGGAGTGTGTTAAAAATGATTTCAGGATTGTAGAATACTGATTATGAACACCGATTTAGAATTTGTAGACTGAGGACGCTAGCAAACAGGAGAAAGGAGGATGATATGATTGAGATTTAGAAACTTCGGAAAAGGTCATACAAGATTTCAGTTGATGGAATTTTTCTTTTTATGGGGATCCTTGGAAGCTGAGAATGATTCCGATAAGAATGACGTAAAGGCTAGATTTTTCTCTCATAGGATGTTTCGTGATTGGAATGGATTGCCATTGGATGTTTTGTGTGCAAGCAGTATGAATGAATTCAATAATAAGCATGATAGCTAGTGCGTATGTTATGTGGCTTCCCTCGATGAGTCCCTGGCGCTCTGGATGTCTCTCTTAATAATAATAATAATAATAATAACAATATCAACCTTATAATCTCCACTATTTAATCCTCCAACTGCTACTACCACAATAACATTACCAAAATCAATACATGACGTAGAAATCTTTCTAGTATTTTGTGTCCAAATTGCGTGTGCTTTCATGGCCGGTTTGCCTGAACACAGGATGAGAAACCTAATTTTTTGTCTAGAGGGAAAAAAAAACATTGCTCCCACCTTATATGAGATCGGTTAACTCAACTTCTGTTGAAAGTTCCCCATGTACTTTTTCAATTGAAAGTATGCAATGCCCATTGTTCTTTCAATTCAGCTATGGAGGAATGTGTGTGTGTGTGTGTGTGTGTGTGTGTGTGTGTGTGTGTGTGTGTGTGTGTGTGTGTGTGTGTGTGTGTGTGTGTGTGTGTGTGGAGGGGTTCAACCTATGGTGTGTATGATATGGCAGTTTTCCCAAGGCTAACATTTTTTTGGATAATTTTTTGGATAACATTTTTGCTTACACATTGCATCAGGTCCGGTTACTTCAAATTTCAAGATAATATTTACAAACAAAATCATGGACTGGCTATGGGTAATCCTTTATCTCCTGTTCTTGCAAATATTTACTTAGAAGATTTTGAAACCAAGGCTATCTCTTCCTTTATTTTAACACCTAAAGTTTGGAAACGTTATGTGGATGATGTCTTCATTGTTTGGAGCCATGGACATGAATCCCTTATGGTTTTCCTCGAACATCTCAATAGCCGACATCAAAGTATTAAGTTTACTGCTGAGCTTGAAACGGATAATTCCTTGCCTTTTCTTGATGTCAAACTGACTCGCTCTTCTGCTGGTAAACTAAAAATATCGATATATAGAAAACCCACACATACCAACAGATTTCTGCACAGTCAATCTCATCATTTCCCTCCTCATAAGCTTGGAATAATTTCCACCTTGGGACATAGAGCCCGTTCTCTTCTTGATGATCCAAATGAACTGCTTACAGAAATAAACCATCTGAAAACTTCTTTCGAAGTTAATGGATATCCCAAGAAAATCATTAACAAATTCCTTCTTAATCCTCCCAGACATCACTCAGAAGAAACAAATAGATTCAAAAGCAATATATCTATTCCTTACATAAGTACTGTTTCACATAAATTAGCAAAAGTTCTAAAAAAATACAATATCAGAACCTTGTTCACTCCACTTCCAAAGATCCGTTCCTTAATTAGCCACCCAAAATCTTGTCATCATCAACTCAAATACCCTGGCGTATATAAAATATTATGTGACTGCGATATTCCTTATTTCAGGCAGACAGACAAATCTGTCGAAATGCGTATGGAAGAACACATGAGAGACATTACTTACAAGAGACAGCGAGCAAGTGCATTATCAAGTCATATCCTCTTCTCGGCTAATCCTAATGATGATAACCAAAGTCACAAAGTCTGCTGGGAAAAATCTACAAACATCTTCCGTTGCAGTGACGAAATAGAGAGAAAAATTGTGGAATCGAGAGAAATCA
This sequence comes from Typopeltis vanoorti, assembly GCF_054136105.1. Taxonomy (NCBI): domain Eukaryota; kingdom Metazoa; phylum Arthropoda; class Arachnida; order Uropygi; family Thelyphonidae; genus Typopeltis; species Typopeltis vanoorti. Next base: position 29,546,542 of record NC_143571.1, on the reverse strand, counting down.
TCTTCAATCGTGTTCATCTAAATAACAACTTAAGCTACAACCTCCCGGATAGTCATTCAGCTGTAATCATGTACTGGCGTTCACGTGATGCAGCAAGCACGCACTCTCCCAACAATGCAACAAATGAAAGAACAGCTTCAAATACAACTACAACGTTTTAATGCTAATTATGTATAAAGACTGTCTATGATGTTCATAGTCTTTTAACCCTCAATGTTTAGTGTTTTTTCTTTTATAATGTCACCTGAAGAAGGCTGTTACAGGCCGAAACTAGTAGTGTGTTTATATTAAAACCCTTTTAATTAAATCTCGGTTCTAGTCATTCAATATATTTCATAAAACTATGTATGTTAACCGAGTCAATGATCATTCTGTCATATATATATATATATATATATATATATATATATATGCTTTAAGGAACATTGACTCGGGTGTTGTGATACATTTTAATTAAAATATTTAATGACTAAAACCGAGAATAATAGTAAGTCTTTATTGAAATAAAAACACAACTAGTTTCGGCCTTTGACAGCCTTCTTCAGGTGTCTTCTAAGAATAGGAAACAGTAATAAAAACACTGAAGTTTAAAACTGTGAAGCACAGGAAAATTGCACTACATAATTGATATGGAAAAACGTTGTATTTACATTTAAGTTGTTCTTACAAACGAGGCATTGTTTGTTGAGTGCGTGCTTGCAGACTCTCGCGAACGCCAGTACCGAGCAACAACAGCAGAGTGACTATCAGGGATGTTGTAGCTCAAATTGTTATTTAAATGTTCACAATTAAGGATGATTTTTCTGGACTCCACAATTTTTCTCTCAAACTCATCATGGCAACGAAAGACGTTTTCGGATCTATCCCAGAAGAATGAATGACCCTGGTGTTCATCATCAGGATTGTTCGCAAGTATAAAATAAAAAAGAATAGATTGAATAAAAAAGCTAGAATACGAAACATACTCTCTAGCTTTTTTATTCAACGATAAAAGATCGTTAGCATAAAAGCTTGAAGAAGTTCTGAATAATGGTAGTTTGCATGAGTTTTTTATGAATAGTGAAGCCCAGGCATCTCAGATACAATATAATAACAAGATTAACCTCATTACAAAATTTGAGAATCTTAAGAGAATGCAGAATCCACTTGATTTTAATAAAGACCACATTAATCCTGAATGAGGACATTAATCCTGAATGATTTCCCGTTTCAAAAATGAGGACAGACCAGTTTTCAACTGGTCTGTCCTCATTTTTGAAACGGGAAATCATTCGTATACCCGCGTTTCACCTAAAGCGTCGCCCTTGAAGGCTTTCCGAGGCATAACAATAGTTTTCAGCTGCAGTTTTACCCAAAAGAAAACAAAACTTCATGCACACTCTCTGTTCCTTGTGGTCGGCCATCACAAAATCATGGAACTTGCTGATAGGCACTAACAAAAAAACGGCAAGAACCACGAATCAGTTCACACGGGGATGACGTCTCTCTCTCTCTCTCTCTCTCTCTCTCTCTCTCTCTCTCTATATATATATATATATATATAGATATATATATATATAGAGAGAGAGAGATGTATGTATGTATAGAGAGAGAGAGAGAGAGAGAGATATGTATGTATGTATAGAGAGAGAGAGAGAGAGAGAGAGAGAGAGAAGCAGTTCTTGACTGTGGAAGAGGCTATCATATCCGGCATCGAGAAGTAAATGGATATAATGCGTTTCTGTGCAAGAAAAGTGAATTAAATATGCAAACTCCAAAAGCGAAATTTGATTTCGAATTAATCATTGATTGAGACTTGAATATTGTCAAGTCAAAAGTAAGTTGGAGTGGAGTAAGTCTATATTACTAGAAATAAGAAAGGATAATGTATTGATAACATTGAAACTGAATGGATGGTCTTCACTCCGTTGGTAATGGCCAAGAGAATAATTTTGAAGAATTGGTTACGAAACATCTTAAAGTTTAAATCAGTTAAGTATTACAAGGTTCATCGAATGAATAAAAAGAATGGAATGAATTATCACCAGCACAACTATGGAAAGGATTTCAAATTAGTGAAAGGTCATTACTGTATTAGAGGAAGAATGTGGGCGAAAGCTGAGAACTATGGTGGATGCTTGGTCATTGACAGAGAAATATTAGGAAACCATAGGCGAATCATTCTTAAATTATTGGTAGATCAAATGTAATGGCGTAGTGAGGAAGCCACTATGATAGCCTCAGAAATGTGAAGAGTGACTCAATGATGAATTTCTACACTTTCGCATCACTTGTGTCCAAAAGGTGGATAAAAGATTGGCTGTGAAGTGAGGGTGGCGGGATTCATATCAGTCACCGCTAATTAATTAGCGAGACTCCAAGTAGTGAAGGAGTTGTCTGTCAGTGGCCATCTGCATTATTTTCTAGAAGATTGGGATCAAAATAACAACACAGTAGTTTAATGGCTCATTTTTATTTACTTTTAGAAGAAAAAAATGAATAAAGGCGTGCTTCCACGCCGGTGTGTAAATGTAGTGATAAAGTGAAGTGTAGCTTGTGTAGGTGATGAAGATGAGTGCTATTCTGCAGCACAACTGTACGGATATCATCGTATTACCATTAAAGAATACTGAGGATTTTTCTGATGTCTTTCCGGTGAAAGATCACACAAAGCGCGAGCTCTTCGTGAATGATTTTCTTTGGTTTTCTATACAAAATAGAAGATTGATGTTTGGCCTTATATTTGGGCAATGTTCCCTTGAGAGTGTTTGATGTGAGGGAGGTAGAAGCACGAAGGGCAAGGCCATAGTTAGTGATTGAAGTGATTAGTGAAGGGCAAGGCCATAGTTTTCAAAGTCTCATTTTGATATCGTATTGTTTTTTGGATATAAATAAATTATCTAAAGCCTTTTATTTTCCACAGAGAATAGGCGGGGTCTCCTTTAGTCCTAAGTAACTTTTGTAGACTATGGGTCGGCCAGTCTCCATTCTTCATGCATTTACCGATAGAGAATCCAAACTATCAATAAATCAAAGCTTTACAATAGAGTACCGCACACGATTGCTGTTGTCTCGTGGCCCTCATCCCTAATTCAGTGAATGAACTACTTATTACGTCGAGGCTAGTTAGGCTTCTTACGTTGGGAGAAATGAATTTTTTCTTCGTATCACTAATCTCCCTCCTCTCGTGAAACAAAACTTTCAGAGTCGTTTTGAAGTTCGTACAATTAGTTCATACATTGGCAAATCCCAGGAAGGCTGAGAATTATTAATGCGAATTAAATAGTGATAAATTATTCAACAACAAATCGACGTAAATTTTAATGTGCATCGACTCTCGATGGTTTATGAATAAAACATTAGGCAGTAGTAGTAGAAAAATACTTCAATAAAAGTTATGCTTGTCGTTGTTACTTTTGCTATATTAATAATGTAAAATGAGCTCATACCAACTTAAAACTGTAGACTATTCTTAGTTGTTCCGCAATCACTTATCCAACAAACAAAATGGAAAAGAGGCTGATGCAGTGCATGTATAAAACGAGATCTTAAGAGTTGTATTGCCCTACATTGTTAAGACTTATGAAGCCTTATTCTCTAAAAGCAAAATTTAAGGGGATCAGGCAATTCATGGTCAGTTATACCTTAACATAAACAGCATTTTGTTCTTTTTAATTATTATTATTTTATGTTGTTATGAACTCATCTACAGAAGAAGAAGTTATTACAGCATAAGCAAGTTCCATACTCGGAGTGCTTTTCTAAATAGGGAAATAGAATTTCCAATATTAGCTCATTTAATGGCGGTTTATATTAAGATAGAGTCGCACAACACTAAACTAAACTAAGATTTCATGCATAAGAGGACATGTTGGTAGAGTACAACTGCTTCGAATTCATGATGACAACACTTATACTGAACACACGCAATTTATATACAAATGTACTAGTGGTGGAAGTGTGTCGTAGGTGGAGGATTAAGTAACTTTGGCTTCTTGAAGGTGTCACGTAATAATAATAATAATAATAATAATAATAGTTATATATAGCCTGTTCATAATTGCTGCAATAACTTCGCTTTCCTCTTTCATTGTATGTTAAAAAATTATAAAAATTATGTCCAATAACTCCTGCTGTCTCCTGTCATGTAGGAGAACAACGCTAGCAAACACACACACACACACACACACACACACACACACACACACACACACACACACACACACACACACACACACACACACGAATATGTTCAATCTATCTGAAGTTATCTAACTCCTTTTTTTGGTACAGCAATTAAAAACTTGACTGTACACGCTTTGTCATTTACAGTAGTTTTTTTTTCGATAAATATCTGCATTTAAAATACAAACTACTCTCTTTCTATTGGGAGAATTCCAGTCATTGAGTAAGAGAGGAAGGGACGTAGTTTAAGTTTAAGATAGAGTAGATACAAAAGAAGTTAAAGTACTTAAACATATCTTTTTTCAAAGTTCCCATCTTACAAAAACAAAGGCAGTGCATCTGATAAATTCTGATTAGTTAATTAGAATTTAAACTTTAATCATTCTCGAATGGCTCAGTCAATTATTGAATCATTTGGTAGATTGCAGCGACATCTGTTATCTTTGTAAATTAATTCTGTTTTGAGTTACTATATAAAATATAAATTTTTTTTCTGATATCATATTTTCATTTAATACACTCCTGCACCTTTAAGGAAATGAACTCAAGTCTATAAAGAAGACGTCATACAATAATTCAAAATCACAGTTGAATGCGTTATTTCTGACATGACATTCAATTAAAAAAATTTTCTTTTTCAAAAATATTTTTAAAACAATCTATTCATACAATTAAATATAAATGCTATGTTTCACATCCTCAGTTTAATTGATGCTTAGGAAGACATTAAATTCTTGGACATTATTTCTGGGAAAACTCCCATGTTACTCCTCTTAATAAACTATTATGTATACGGCTATTTTGCTTGCTTCTGTTTAGGAGTGCCCCTGTTTAAGCTTCGGACTCTCTATGGGCCAAAACATCAGCGGACAACTAGCGGAATTATTCCTAGCACACATAGAATCACTCTTACTCCCCCCTCCATCCCCCCCGGGATCACATTTTATGGCAGATACGTGGACGATATTCTGTGCATTGGAAATCCTACACACATCACCACCTTAAAAACGTCCCTAAACAGTTACAGCAACAGACTAAAATTCACCATAGAAACCGAACAGAACAAATTCATCAATTTCTTAAACTTGACATTAATCAGAACATACAACAAAATAGTCACGAAAATATACCACAAACCCTCCATATCGGAAACCACCTCCATTTCCACTCATACCATCCATATTCCATTAAAAAATCGGTCATCTTATCACAATTCATAAATGCTTACAAATTTTCAACCAATCATAGTAATCTAAACGCAGAAATAATAAAACTAACACAGATCTTCAAAAATCGCAACTATCCTACACAACTAATAAATTACGTAAACAGGAGGGCCAAAACAACCCAAATACCAAAATAAACTTCCCAACACAAAAAATTATCAAACTACCATAACCCAAAACACATACAAAGCTTATAAATACATCTTAAAACATACTTAAAACTTAAAACATACTGACCAGAACATTTAAACAGTAAAAAACGCAAAACCAAAAAGAAAAATCGAATACAAAGCACAGGAAAAACAGAAATAGCTGTTCACGCCCTTGAACAAAAACGTACCCCGCAGATCGACAAGGCCGTCATAGTAGACAGACAAGACAATGAAAGAATGCTTAGAATATCGGAAACAATAGCCATAAGATGTGACGATAGAGAAGAACTCTATCAACGTCCACAGGCCCTACATAACTTCCGAGGTTTGGAAGCTTCACAACGTAAAATTGAGAATAATACAAACACTTCAAAAGCAGAAACACCTAACCAACCTGACATAGCATCCACTTCCTCCATGTGTTCAGACGACGACTAAACATAGTCGAAACGGACCACACCCCGTCAACCCTCTTTTCTCACAACTCCCCTCAAAAAATCAGTTGCTGTTTTCAACCCCTTTCACCCTTTCTCACCCTATATAAAAAAACGCTCCGCCCATCCCTAATAATATAATATATATGTATATATATATATTATACAAAAAACCCGGGTTTTCCATTTTCTATTTTAATTCTCCACCATTGCCTAACCCCCCCCCCCCCCTAAACACACACACTTCCTTCCAAAACACCCTAACTGTAATAGTTTGCACATCGCAGAAAGAAGAAAAGCCACAACACCCAGAAAAAGGTATGTGTAAATTTCTCTTCCTTTATGCTACATATATTTATTGGTAAATATACATCTACGATGCCCTAAGAATCCGTGAGTAAAAAGCCAATGACATTTAAACAGGGGCACTCCTAAACAGAAGCAGGCAAAATAGCCGTATATATAATACATTAAATTCTTGTTTGCATTAATGTTTTACCTTAGCATAAGTAAACAATAAAAGTTTGCATGTAAAGAGACTTAATGCCTTATCATTATTATTATTACTATTATACAACCACGCTTGGTTTCGATACAAGTTGCCTAAGTATCTGCTGTAATGTAAGTAGCACGTTTCAGCACATCACACTTATTTTCGTATATTATTCCAGTGACTATTCTTCTCAAGGTGGTTTAAGTTCTGCATTTTTTTTTAGCCCATAAGTTCCAATTAGGCATTTTAGATACCTCTTAATCTATATTGGTATGTCGGATCAAATTTCTATTTCCTTTTTCATCATTGCTGTTCTTATATTAGCCTCTTTTCCTCCATTAATAATACGATGTTTGATATTATGTTTGTTAGAATATTTCGTAATAAATGTTTTATTTACGCTTTGATAAAATATGAACGAAAACCAGAATATAATATTCGACTGATTATCTATTCAACCTGTTGAATAGATTGCGCAAAATTTGAAGTTTGCGCAATTAACTTCATGAATTCTAATTCAAAAAGGCAGATACTTTATTGAAGATTATAAAAATTACAAAAAGATGCAAACTATTATAAGGATCCCTAAATGTTTTATGGATTACGAGAATCCCAACGTTTGGTATTTATTAATTATTTTTTTAAAGTCATCAATAAATTTATTTTGGCAGCCTTGAGAATGAAACATTAACATACTGTGGTGTTTTATTAAACTACAACCACGAGTTTCATTAGTTTATTCTGCATCTCAGTTACATTTAATTATTTAGGTGACTTCTTAAGAATATCCTGCTTCCTGCAAGTTACCACAGGAAACTGAAGAAGCTCCAAAAGTCTGCTTTTGAGGTCTCTTCATCTGCTTTGATCACGTCATCTACGGTCAGGTCATTCAGCTTTATCCCTCGCATCTTTTTCGGACTGGCGCACGTTCCTACAATATAGGTCTGAAGTCGTTATGCACTTGGTATACCCATTTTAAGCTAGAATTGCATACAATGGGATTTTCTGGAAAAAAAAGAAGAATTTTTTTATACCAGAAAGGAGGTAAATATTATTGTGTTTCTATTGTATTTATTCTCAAGATGAGTATTTTCCAGATAGTGTAATAAATACGTTATCACTCTTCCCTTCAAAATCGAGAGTAAAAACAAAAGAAAAAAAAAAGTCAAATTACCTTCTCCCTTTATTGAAGATTTCCTAATGAACAAGTTTTTATGTTAGTCCATCATCCATCTTCCTCCTTACCAATGTGTCCACCAAAAAGTGAACGCCTAAAGTGCCCAACAGAAGGTGGATTTATTTCTGATTTCGGAGAGGCATAAACATGAAACGACTCCCATCAGAAACCACTGAGTAGGTTGGATTTGGCCTTTTAAAACTGACATTTGTCGTGTTAAGGTTATATCAATGTTATATATGTAAATTTCGTTGGAACATTAGCACGTGTGTCTGTCTTTCTTGAAAGGAAGCACGAATTTACAGAAGAAAACTGCAGCTTCCCGTGGGGAGAGAGAAAGAGAGAGAGAGAGAGAGAGAGAGAGAGAATAATCAAGGAAACAAATATCTTCTCCACATGACTGCATATGTTAGTTCATACACTGTTTCAGAGATCTCTGATCTATGGATTCGGAAAAGCATTAAATTGTCATCTGGATACGTATAGTTAAACAGTTCTACATAGACCTCTCCCCTCATCCCACCGTTCATTAATATCTGTCGAACAGGCTGGCAGGTTGTCAGAGTGATAGAGACAACTGATTCGTCATGCCCAAAAGTCTTTCTGCTGATCGAGAAGCTAGTTAGAATTCAGCTTCTAGCAGCTTTCCGTGATCGATTATACTTTCAATTTCTAAACATCTCGCTTTTTGAATATCTGAGTGATATCATGCTGAAGAATATCCCTATTTCTCTTTTCTTTTCTTACTTTTGTTTGAAACATTGAGAGATGCAGTTGATTGATAGAATACGTGGGGAATGTATCGATTAGTTATATATGAGTGCATTGAATATACAAATGAATAAATTTTTTTAATCTTTTTATACACTCCAGGGAGCGATGGAATTCTTTTAGCCTTAATTAAGTATTTCAAATAGACAGTCTCTACCTTTCCTCGTTACTTATAATTAAGTTCGTGCTATTCATGGTTTTGAGCACTTCGGGATGAGCGTAGACTAGAAAACTGCTGCTGTCATCTGCTGTGCCTAAACTCTAAATTGTCTGATAAAATAGTGTGATGTCTACCGTCGATTTTTCTGAGTTTCTGAGTTTCTGGGATAAAAACATGACTTTCCAGGAGAAAAACTATAATTGGCTGTGCCAGTGATCGATTATAAGCTCGAAAATAAGCTGGAAAACGTTCCTAAAGGTGGCAATTAGAATCGAATTGATAATAGAGTTTCTTCAGGCGGTCTAGCATTAAAGGTCGAGTACGATTTTTCTCTTATGATCGGTGCATGTAATATGTTTGTGCAAAGAAGTTAAAGAGAATTCACATATGTGACTCTACGTTTCCTACACATAAGTGAATGCAGATGATTTAGTAAATCTCGAAATTAATAAATATAATAAGAAGAGAAGTGGAAATGTTTAGTTCAGCCTAGGGTAAGCCGCTTCAAACTGAACCAATGCAGAAAGGTTAAAAAAGTGCATCACTTTTGTGTCATCCAAGAATTTTCAGTAAATCGATTACATGTGTAGCGAACGGTTCCAGCAGTTGATGGGAGTGAGGCTGTTTTTCAAATCCACTTAGATCGTCACATGCACTAATGACCATTTCGTCAATTTTTCGCACTTCAATAGTTTTTAGGTCTTCTAAATGGAGCACACATCTGAACTGCATTTTCAAAAAGTCGATCAGCTGTAGATTTTCAATAACCTGTAGGCTGAAGAACATTATGGAAACGTTTGATGGTCATTTTATTTGAATGAGAATTCACATCCAACGTTACTGGAATATTTTCATTGCGCTACACTTGGAGTGTGTGCCCTTCTCTAATGATAAAATAGTCACAGTACTAGTGCACGATATTATGTATAATGACAACTACGTCTATATCAAAACACAAAAATAAACCAACGATACTGATTATGTCGTTCATGCAGGATGGTTCTTTCTCATTTGGGAAGCCTGATAAAAAGCATTTCGCTAAAACACATCAGGAACTTAATTGATGGTACATTTTCCTTGTGAATGGTTATTCATTAGACTCGATATACTAATGGATTTTGAATGAGAGAAGATATCTGAAGCCGTACGTTAACCGAAGGAACTGCTGTGTACTTCTGGATTTCAAGAAAATCAATCTGATGGACAGATAGTTCTTTTGATATGTACTATGACCAGTTAAACCAATTATTTAGACTACAAAGAAGATCCTACTTGAGTAGTTGCCCTCCTTCTGATAAGTGGTTCCAAAAGAAGGAGGAGAGAACATCCTTCTTTCTGAATCTTCATGGGCTGTGATCTTTGAGCATGAAAGTTCTCTCTGTCGTTCTCTTTCTACTCTTCAGAGAGGGTGCTTTCATCCATTTTCCTGTTCTTTTTATATGTTTGCGACGTAGTACGTTTTGAATGTTATCATATTTTTGCAATTATTCAGTCGGAAAGAAGGAACACGTGTCTTTCGAATAGAACGTACTTAGATTGGAATCCTATCTCGTAGATAAACAACATTACCTAGGCAATTTTTCAGTCTGAAGGTTAAGTCAGGTATTTTCATAATACGGTAACAGGATTTTTCATCCCCATCTAGTTCTTAACAAAATACATTATCATCATCTTCAAATTCCTGACATGCACCCTTAGGGAGTGTACAGGATATGATAGTACTGCATGGAAAATTTACATTGTTACTAACTTCCTATCTACAATTTTCCTCCAAATCAGTCTGTTACTCGTCAAGACTCCAACATTATCAGATCTTATATTTCTATATTCTAGGGCACTTTGTAATGTATCAATCCATCTATATCTTGGTCACCCTCCCGGTCTTTATCCTGCAAACCTGGCAGAGAACGCTTTTCAGAATAAATACTCAGTTACTAATATAGGAATTAGCTTTAATATATGGATTTATCTATAATCGTAATTCAGATCTCATAATAAGATAACCAGACTGATATTTGGGCCATATTATTATTATTATTTTATTCATATAATTGATACACAGTCAAAACAGGATATAAACAAAAATTTGACTGGTGATTCAGAACAATTCAGATTCTACCCAAAAATCTAAGAATAGTCCGTCAGGTAGCGTAGTAAAATATGGACCATTCCAAGTAATGCTGTTTTTTGTAGGTGGTATGGGGTCACTTCCTTGATGTTTAATTGCTGTAAATAGTTGGATAGCTTATTTGAAGTTGCACCGAGTGCACCGATAACACTTGGGATGACTTTCGTGTGTTTAAGCCACAGCCTGCCAACCTCGATTTCCAGATCTCGACATTTAGTAATTTTTTTCCAGTTCTTTGTTGTTAAATGTTGTCATCACTAGGTACTGCGATATCAATAATCCAAACCTGTCGATGTTCGATAATTGTGATGTCAAGTCTATGTTGTGTTCCAAATGCCGATCAGTTTGTATTCTAAAGTCCCAGAGAAGTTTTGTTGTTTCGTTTTCCAATACTGTCTTTATTTTATGCTGCCACCAGTTATCAGAAGTAGGAAGGTCATATATTTTGCATAAATGCCAATGAATTATTTTGGCCACTTGATAATTTCGGTATTTATAGTCAGTTTGAGCTATCTTGCTGCAGGCACTGATTAAATGTTCTGCAGTCTTATCTTTCTGATCTCATAATCTGCATTTGCTGTTATTATTGATGTTCAAAATTTTTGCTTTGATTGAGTTAGTTTGTAATGCCTGTTCTTGAGCTGCTAGAATAAATCCTTCTGTTTCGTTTTAATGTATCTGCGTTGTAGCCATTGCTATGTCTTGTTCACGTCAATTTTGTCCTCAGTATCTCGAAGAAATTGGCGATGCAAGGGTTTATTTTTCCAGCGCACACACCAGAACTAATTTCTTCTTCTTCCACAGTCTGTCTCACTTGCAGCATACCCCGTCCACCTATTCTCCTCGGTAGGCACAACCGGCCAACATCACTTCGTGATGTAATGCATGATGCATTGCCATTATTTTTCTAGTTCTTCGGTCCAGTTTGTCCAGGTCTTCTTTTGTCCAATATATTATGCCAGCTGTGTATCGGATCACTGGTATAGCCCAAGAATTCATTGCTCTAGTTGTGTTTAATCCATTTACTTTTGTTTTCAGAATATTTCTAACTCTTTTGGTGTATTCTGATGCTGCCTGTTGTTTAATTTTCGAGTGGAGTATATCATTGGCTTCTAATATTCCTAGGTATTTATAGTGTTCGTCAGTTGAAATTGCTTTTATATATTTCTCTTGATCAAAATTAAAACTGCTAGTGTCATTAATTTTTTGCATAAAATTGCGCATTTATCTAAACCAAATACCATTTTGATGTCCTGACTGAAAATACGAACTGTGTTCAATAAAGAGTCTATTTTCTGGGCCGATTTTCCATATAACTTCAATTTATCCATATACAACAGATTGGAAATTTTAATATTACATTTAGGACTTTCATATCCAAGTTTTGTTTTCTTCAGAATCATAGACAAAGGTATCAAAGAAATGTTGAAGAGCAATGGTGACAAGGAATCATCTTGGAAAATTCCACGTTTAATGCTGATATCTCCAAATCGTTCATTATTCACTATTAAAGTTGTTTTCCATTATTTCATAGCAGCAGCAGCCAGAAACGAATACATTTTTGCTAGTTCCAAATATTTTTAGTGATTTTAGGATCCAGGAGTGTGGGAGGGAATAGAATACTTTCTTGTAATCTATCCATGCCATGTTTAAGTTAGTTTTTCGTCTTTTTGAATTTCTGAGAATCATTTTATTAATAAGGGTTTGGTCTTTTGCTCCTCTGGATTTTTGAAAATTGCCTTTTTGTTCAATCGGATAAATCTGATTATCTGATAAGTAGTGGTATATGGAATTTGCTATGACTTCAGTGAACAACTTAAGCATAGTTGGTAGGCATGTTACTGGGCAATAGTTACTTGGCTCTGCACCCTTATATTTCATGAAAAGAAAAGTGCACCCAGATATCATCCAGTCTTCCACTGAGCCTGACTGCAACAAATACTTAAATCGTTCTGTCATTCGATCATGTAAACTGGTTAGATGTTTTAACCAAAATCCATGTAGTTCGTCTTTGCCAGGTGCACTCCAGTTTTTTAATTTTCTAGCTTGAGCACTGAACATTTCTTTAGTGATAATGACATTTTGCATTTGTTTTTGTTTCATTTCTGACACTATTTCCAAGGATTATCGCAGATTGACTTCCAAAATTTGAGTATTTCTTCTTTCATTGGTGAATGATGGTTTGCATTTGTATTTCTCTGCATAGTCTGAAAGAACTGACGTTAGTTCTGTCGAAATTGTATATTTTGCACATATTGGTTTATTCTTCCTTCATATCTTTTATTTTTCTGTGCAGTCGCTGTTATTCTTGTTTTAGCTCTTCGCACTTCAGCAATCGTTTTGTTGGCCAAATTATATGTGTTAATCAGTTTGTTTTTGATGTTATTATTTTTCAGCCGATCTTTAAAAACTCTTTAAGTTGCTCAGATCAGCTTAAGTTTGTTGACCTTTCGTTCTAACCGGATTTTCCATGGTGCAGATTGTTTCATCCTCGGCTTTTGCTCTTTCGGTTTGCAACCAAGCTTCACTGAAATGATATAGGCTGTGCTGTATAGGGGCTGATTTGTTTCCTTTATACTGTTTGTTGTGATGGTTTCAATTACAGCATTTGCGTCTAAGAGGAGCCGCTTCAGCTTAGATTTTTGTAAAGCTTTTAATGGTGGTAGTCTTATATGGTCATTTATGCAGTTCATATGTTCCAATATCCCTGACTTCATTTTACACTGCACTTCTGTCAAAACATTCTGATATATGTCGTCAGCTTGATGTTTACTTAGTTGAATTCCAAAGTTGGGTATAGCTACCTCCTGATGATTTTCTGTTACTGGAGTTGTTGGTTTATAACGTAACTCTTGCAGCTGAAGTTCAGTAAATATTTTTTTAAGGAAAATGAAATTATTCTTTTGGTCCATAAGTCTTTGTTCTGTTATTGCAGATTCTGGGAATTTTTGTTTCCAAAATAAATGCATACGCTTTCTGAAACCTCGTTTTTCTGGTGTTGATCTGTAAAAAGGTTTCATAACTTCTCTGTTTTCTTCTACAGTCCATTTTTTACATTTGGTTTCTTCCAGTCACGTTTCAGCTTCCTTCCCTGCTTGCCCAGCAAGGAGCTGGATCCTGTAGCCCACTTGTCGCCTGATGCCCAGGATCCCCAACATCTGACGCAGTCCTTGATGACCAGGGCGTCGACTAATCTGGTATGGATGTCTCCTTCCTTTTCACCATTAAGATGGAGGATGGAATACTGTTAGTCTGGCTCCTCAGTCGAGACCTGTCTGACAAGGATGGCCCTGCTAGAAGCTACGCTACCCCCAGAATAACTCTCAACATCACTGAAGCACGCAAGCCCCACCGCCACGACAAGGTCGTGTTCCTTCGGAAAGATTATTATTATTATTATTATTATTATTATTATTATTATTATTATTATTATTATTATTATTATTATCTGAGACCTCCAGGGAGTCAAGGAGGCTAAATTACCCAACCCAGCTATCATACCTTTCCTTAAATTCATTTACACAAGATGCACTCACTACCCGTAAGGGCAAATTATTTCACGCACTCACTTCTCTCTGTGAGAAAAACCTAGCTCTTACCCCTTTCTTCACTGTGAACAACCTTAACTTCCATGGATTCCCCCGTGTTCTCTCCCCACCTTCCATATAACGAAAAATGTCATCATTTGAAATGCGATAACACCCATTCAAAAGTTTATAGACCTCTATCACATCACCCCTCTTTCTCCTGTTAACCAGAGTCTGCAATCCACATACTCGCAATCTCTCCTCATAATCTAAATCCGATAATCCGGATATAATCTTCGTAACTCTTCTTTGCACCCTTTCCACAGCTTCTTTCTCCCCTTGGAACCCGGAGACCAAATCTGCTCACAGTAATCCAAGTGTGGTCTTATCAAAGTCTTATAAAGAGGCAAAATTACTTCCTTATCCTTACATGTAAAGGTTCGCTTCGACATACCAATTATCCTCTGAGTTGTATTTGCAACATTTGCTTTGTGACCTTTGACCTTTAAATTCTTATCCACCAATACACCAAGATCCCTTGCCTCTTCAGTTTCTTGTAGCATAACCCCGCTAATATAATATGCCGCTTGAACTCTAATCACGCCAAAATGCATGACTTTACGCTTACTAACATTCAATTGACAGACATTTTCGTTTGCAAGATTTCCAGTCTATTCAAATCATTTTGTAATCGCTGAATATTAGTAGCATCCCTGATTGCCCTGCTTATCTTCGCATCATCATCAACAAACAATTGCAAATCTGAGGAGACACCCTGCTTGATGTCATTAATGTATAGATTGAACAATAATGGCCCAAGGACTGAACCCTGGGATACACCACTGGTTACCTTAAATCTGTCAGATTCACATCCACTGTATACCACTTTTGATATCTGTCTGTCAACCATCCCCTGATTCAAGTCAATAGATTATGTTCCAATCCCATATTTTCCAGTTTACACAACTAAAACAACTTTTCCCAGATTTTTTTCGAGAGATTTCAAAATCAGTCGATCTTTACCAAAAAAGAATCAGGTTTTCGTTTTTACCTCATGAAACAAACTTTGCTTTTTGTCCTGAAACCTAGCAAACGTGATCGTAGAAATCACACGAGTAGAGTACTTACAAGTGAATAGTATTTTTTCAGGTCCGGACGGAGAAAACGCTTTTCCCCTACTCTCAACCATTAAACAAGTCGTGGGTGCGAATCACACTTACGCTTTGATGTCTGTGAATGCAATTTAGGCGCACGATGAATTACATCGTCAAGGTGTGAGATTACCACCCTGCTTATTGGAGGCCTGAATTGAATTAGAAAAAGTTCCCTATTTGGTTGGTAGAGAAGGGAAACCGGATTATCTTATCGATATCCAGTTCACAGCAATAATATCTAAGTTATCAACCTATTTGTGGATAGGATTTACATAAAAAAACTTAGAATTGAGAACAATGCGTTTATCCAGCATACATTGCGAATTCTTTATTTATTAGAACGTTTTCAGGATCGATAGAGACTTTAGAATTTGTACATAAAATCAAAAGGCACGTGACTTCCCCCCTCATTATCGTTAGTAACAAAATAAATCTTTTCGCTGAAACGTAGACCTAGAATATTCTATTTGTTCCATTAGAAAATGTTTGAAAATGAAAGCTAATTACTTTAGCGTACACATCTCTCATTCCCTTCTCCCTGCTAAGGGGATGTAAAAGCTCAATTAGCCACCAGTGCATTAGCCATGAATAAAAGAAACCTAAAATGTGTCGGGGAGGGTGCACGAAAGGATTAATTTATCACATTTGTCTCGCGTAACACGAACAGCTACTCGTTCCTCCAAATATACGAGTAGTAAATTATGTAAATCCCAAAGGTTACAGACGAATGATAACCACCAAGTCCAAATTCTAGTTTTAAAAATATACAGTTGCTAAGCAAAATATACAGTTTTATCCAAATAACCTGATGGTTTGAATGTTATTAAAATTCTATCAATTAACCATCAATTAGCCTTCAGGGAACAGTAAACTGAAAAGACCATAGTTGCGAGTAGAATCCACAAGCAGAAAAGCTGCAAAAATATTTTCTGATGGCGAAAGCAATTGAACCTCGTAATTTTAAAATTCTAATTGATTCTCAGTTATTTAATTAGATATTGCAATTAGAATAAAATATTCTTAAAGAAAATGAATATTAAATAATTAATAAAATTATTTAATTATAATTAATTGATTGATTGTCATTTCTTCTTTCTCAAACTACCAAACACGCCTTTTTATAGATAGGTAAGAAAGATTAGGTTTTTAGAAGATATGGAAACAAAACTATGAAAATAAGAGGGCCATAATTGCAAATGACTCTATGCGCAGGTTATACAAGTGGAGTGGTGTGGAGTTTGTGGACGTGTGGAGTGAGTTTGATGGGCAAAAGGATTTATATAAGATGGATGGTTTGCATCTGAATGGATTTGGTGTGCTGAGACTGGAAAAAGTGTTGCTGATGAAGTGGAAGTGGATGTGCAGAATCGGGGAAACTAGAGTTATTCAGGGGGGGGGTAAATATGCAGACTTTAGGGAGGCAGTTGAGTGTATGAATGTGTATAATTTGCCCCAGCAAGGATGAAGGACAACAAATAGAATGGGACAGTTAGTATAAGGCATCAAATAAGGGTGGGACTAACGGGCTTCTGCATTTCATGTATACCAATGCCAGGAGTATTAGGAACAAGAAGGAAGAATTTTTGGCCTTGGTTGGCTCTTCCTGGCCACAGGTTAATGGCATTAGTGAAACATGGCTGACAGAAGATGATATAGCTAGTGGGATAGAATGTGAAGGGTATAGTGTGTTCAGGAGAGACAGGGAGAATAAAATGGGTGGAAGAGTGTTATTGATGATAGCTGATGAACTGCAGCCAAGGAGAATAGAAGTTGAACTGCAGGATTCAGCTGCCACCAAGTCCAAAAGACTTGGTGAAAAGAGCACATTTGAGGCTATTTGGTGTAAGATTGAGACTAGCAGAACAAAATATATAGTTGGGTGCTACTGCTATAGACCAGGTGATGGAATTAATGGTGGAGATAGTATGCATAAGCAAATAGACGCAATGAGTGGAAGGAGGGTAATTATTATGGGGATTTCAACTATGGTAACATTGATTGGAAGGAGGAGAGGACACATAAGAGGAAGGAATTGGATTTTATACAGTTATTAAAGGATAACTACCTGAGACAGCATGTAATGGAATATACTAGTGGTCAGAGAGCGCTAAACCTCCTAGTAATTCCATCTGAGAATTTGGCTGTAACGAATATGATCACGTTGCCACCAATTGGTGAGAGTGATCATAGGGTCTTGACTTGGGAGGTGGCTAAATGTGTGGAATTTTCAATTAAGACAGGGTACATGTGGAATTACCGGGCTGGTAAGTATCACAAGCTTATGAGTTTGCTTGGTTCAGTGCTATGGCATGTAAAACTGCAAGGGATGTTAATAGTGCATGGGAGGCGGTTAAGGGGTGCTTGCGGGAGGCAATGGCTGACTGTATACCTAAAGTCCGAATAGTAAATCAAGTAGCGGTTAAATGGATGAATAACACCATTAAGCTTGAGCTGCAAAAAAAGAAACAACTATGGAGGGAATGTAAGGAGAAAGGTGACCTGCAGGCACATGAACGGTATAAAGCACAGGCCAGAAGGGCAACGAGTGTGGTAAGAAAAGCAAAAGCAGATTATGAAAGAAAATTAGCCATGCAGGCTAAGGAGAATCTCAAACATTTTTTCGATATGTTGCAAGTAAAAAAAAAATATATACGGCAAAATTAATTTAAAGAATGCCGATGGTAGGGAGGGAACCGAATCAGTTGATATAGTGGAATTACTGCGAGCACTTTGCAAGAGTATATCATCCAGGTGTTGGCATTGCAGGAATGAAGGAACCAACAGCTTATACGGGAATTGTGGTGAATGAAGTGGAGGCGACTAGTCTGTTACAAAACCTCAATGTCAATACATCTGTGGGATTGGATGGTATACCTGCTCTTGTTGTACATGAAGCGACTAAAGAATTGTCAGTGCCCTTGACCATTTTGTTTAATTTGAGTCTCGGGTTGGGGGTGGAAAGAGGGGAAATATTTCCACTGAATAAAGGAGGTTCCAAGACTGCTGTTCCAAATTAACGACCGATCAGCATCAGGAATCGTTGTCAAGGTCTTGGAGAAAATAGTCAAGGGGAAAATACGGGATTAGATAGATGAAAATGGGATACTGTGGGGACAGCATGGTTTTGTGAAGGGGATCATGCCTCAGTAACTTGCTCACGTTTTATAACACAGTGACGGCTGAACTGGATAAGAGCAATGGATTTACAGTGATCCTACTGGACTTCGCTAAGGCCTTTGACAGGATACCACATGGAATTCTAATTAGTAAACTGCAGCATATGGGAATGGATATAGGGTTGGTGAGATGGATGGGTGGGTGGTTGATGGATAGATATCAGAGAGTGGTTTATTCAGGAGTAGAGTCCAAAAGACGGCCTGTGACTAGTGGTGTGCCGCAGGGTTCTGTTCTTGGACCACTACTGTTTAATTTGTTCATTAACGATATAGGAAAGGATCTGAGAGGAACTGTTCATTTGTTTGCTGATGATGCAAAGTTGGGTAGAGCAATAGTGAATGCACAGGACGCCAAAATTTTGCAGAATGATTTGGATAGTTTGGAGGGCTGGGCTAAGGAGAATGGATGTCAATTTACTGTGGCAAAATGTAAGGTTATGCAATTAGGAAAATATCAGCTACATCCTGAATGGAAATCCTATGGAACCAGAAAAACATTTCAGCTATTTTTAGATTCAAGTTTTATTGAAGATGGCACTTAAAAAAGGAAATAGACAACAGAATTAGCAATACCATGTATAACAGGAAGTCAACTAAATACATTTATATGGAATAAGAGAGAAATTAGTCAAAGCACTAAACTAGCTATAGAGAGGACAATGTTCAAATCAAGTTTTACATTTTAAAAAACACTTTTAAACAGCTAATCAAAGACTAGAGAGTTTTTAGAAAAATTGGCGGAATAAACAGGTGACATCAATGACCAAATCATATTAAAATGACGATATTATTAAAGAACGCGACATTATTAACATCCAGGAATGTGTGAGCATACTTAATCTCAGTTGGTACGGTCATTTACAATGAATGGGAGAGTTAAGGTTAGCAGAACAGGTGTTTTATGCTAAGATGACAGGAAACAGACAAAAAGAAAGAAGGAATGACCAATATCTAGGTTGATTAATGCAGTTAAAATTGCTCCAGAAGACCAATATATCTCGCAATATTCGGGAGCTGACAAATAACTGATTTGCAAGAAAAACTGTTATTAGGAGGATAATAATAATATAAACTTAATCATGCAGTACTCATAACTATAACCCATAACTAACATCACGCTTTGTTTTTTTATCAATAATTAAAAAAAAAACAGAATGACCATAGCCTTGCTCATAGACACATCGCTACCAACATTCGACGTCACTAGTTTTTCAATGATACACTATCTGAAAAGTGAAAAGCAGTGCGAAGCTTGTCAATCACCTCCATTGTCTAAGCAGAAATACAGTAGAACTGTTAATATGTACAGATAGCAAGGTTTGTAAAAACGAGCACACTCAGCTGAGAATGCGATTGTATCACTGTTCATATTTGTCGTGAGGCTGATAATTTATTTTCCAAACGATAATGCAGCTACCTTTCTCATGAGATCTGTCTTTCAGGGGGTTTGAGGAACATGAGGGTCAAATCGATTACCTTCAGTGGCATTGGCAAATTTGAATCCGTTTGCGATTCTGTGGGATGTATTCATATGTATTTGAAAGTGAATCCGCTACCCACATCTTGAGAGACATCGAGATATTAATTACCATTATTGCAGTGGCTTGAAATTACCCTAAACAACTATCAGAGAACGTTGGGAAATAAATGTTATTTCGAACGCAAGCTATTAGGGAGATCTCAAATGATATATTTATATGAATTTTCTGATATGGATAAGGAAATCGATTCTGAAATGAATTTGACCCAATCCATTTCTATCAGGATGCGCATATACGTAACTACTTGATGACACTGAAAACTACCCAACAACTGACTATCTAAAGAACATTTAATGCTAATATCAAGATTTAATATTTTCTGTTTTTATATGAATATGATCTTTTTTGCGTTTAATAAACATTAAAATCAATATTATTAAAAAGAACATAATCTCTTTCATGTAAGGAAAAACGAAAGAAAGGAAGAAATACCAATATTTTCGTAGTCTTTCCTACTTTATACAGCCACTCTAAACAACAGCCAAGAAGCTGGGAGTGTGAATATTTCTTAGGCAGTTTCCTAATCAGAAACGTCAAATTTTTTCTATTATTATGCCAGAAACCCCAGACGCATCAAGTCAACTGAAGTGCTTTAATGCGTCTGGAGCATCAATCGGAATGATTTTTCTGTCCATTTAATTAATGTCCTTCAATTCTCGAGACAAAAACTCGTGGGATATACGAGAACCGTACTTTTCAGTCGGTGATAGTTGGATAACAAATAAGAAAAAGGTGAAACGGTTATGACTTAAGAATCTAGCTTGTCTCCTATAAAAATAAGAAAGCCATCTATGAACTCAGACAGAATTATCGTGCATAAAAAACAATACTTTATATATATATATGGTAATGAGTAAAGGATACTTGTGTAATTCTGTAGAAATAACGTTTTCAGCTGTAGCGCTGTCGTCCGAAGAAAGACCTCTGTGGATTCAAGTCTAATCGCCGATAAATGGAAGTTTATTAAACCTTTCTTCAGCTGGTTCTTTCGTTAGTCGATATTTGTTATGCAAGTACAATCTTATCTCCAAGGACTTGGATTTTAATTCTGCATCTTAAAAATTGTGCCGTTGAACTCACATTGCTCCAGACAGTAATACGAATGTCGGAGTTTAAGTCCAAGAGATGACAACAGTTGTCCACCTCTCCTTAATTTCTCTCTCCTTAAAAGGCTTGATTTATTGATGACTTTAGATCACTATCAGGAAGGCTTGAAGGATGGAGACTAGCTGCCTCTCAGTCTTCAGAAATTTAGTTGTAACCAAAAGAGCGTTACCAACCACTTGTAGAAAGAAAAGGTGTTGAAGGATTTATTTTTAAACAAAAAGATTTTTAATTAATAAAATACGTTAAAGTATACAATATATGTATATATTGTTCAGTTATCGGACATCACTCCTCTGGTGTCCTAAATTCTTCTAAGAGGAATTTCTTCACTATAATAAAGAAAAAGGGAACTGGAACAAGTAAAACAAAGTCGCTTGCTGAGATTCTTTGTATTCAGTATAAGCGATTTTTGCTAAGGAGTATTTAATGAGAATTTACGAGCTAAAAATATTTAAAGTATTTAATAAAAAGTAATTAAGTATCTATTTCTCTTTTCATTTCACTTCTTGTAGTTCAAGGTTCTCAGGAGGGAATTCCTTTTACAAAAGTCCCTCAAAAAAAAAACAAAAAAAAAAGAAGGAAAGAAAAGAAATTAACGATTTTAGTTGATTTTTAACTACGTGCATTGGAATTAATCTTGCAGTTTATTTGGAATAATCCATCAAAAGTAGGATTACGAACATGTGACTTCTAAATTTAAATATTATATTGAAGAAGTTATGTTGAATATTCAGATATTCAATGCTTCTATCGTTTAATTCTTCCTTAATTGAAAGACGAACTTATTGGTTGAATTAGCGAGAATGTTTTTCGACCCAAACAGCTAACGAGACACTATGATTAGAATTATGACAACATTAAAGAGACTGCATCTGGGGGTAAAGAAAATGAATTTTTGGAGTTTTTGAAAGATACTTTAGGCAGCACGTAACGGAGGGTACACGAGGATCAAGATTATTGGATTTGATCATCTCATCAGATGATGTTATTATAAATGAGGTGTCAAATCTTCCACCATGATTTGTCCAAGAGGATCTGGATGGAAAGGATATCAATGCTGCTTGGGGCCATACTCAAGAACTATTTGGTGGAGGCAATATCAGAGTGTATTCCAAGGGTTAAGAGGGTAAATAGAGTGGGTGTAGAATGGATGAATCAAGAGATAAGGTATGCAATATGGAAGAAGAAGGTATTATGGAAGAAACACAAAATGAGTATTTATAACAACCAGTTGCATGAGAGGTACAAAGAACAGGCGAGGAAGGCGACTAGCTTGATAAGGATAGCAAAAATGCAGTATGAGCAGCAGTTAGCTAAAGCAGCCAAACAAAATCCTAAGGAGTTTTTTCGATTGTGGCCAGTAGAAGAAATAATGATTATGATAGGATGGGATTGATTGGTGAAAACGGAGGAATGATAACCGCTGCGGAGGATATAGTTGAGATATTTAGTGAGCAATTTCTGAAGGTATTTCATTCTTGTGAATGTGGCATCATGCAGAACTTGAAAGCAGTGAGAAAGAAGGAGGAGGAGGAACTGTTAGTAAGTGAACAGGAGGTATATGAGGAATTGAAGAGACTTGATGTAAATAAGGCTGTGAGATTTGATGCTATTTCACCACGTGTCTTGAGGGAATGTGTCAGAGAGTTAACAACAGCTTTTGTACATCTTTTCAACACGAGTCTCTCATTGGGTCAAGTTCCAAAAGAGTGGAAAGAGGGTAAAATTGTTCCAATTCATAAGGGAGGTGATAAGAGTAAGGCTTTGAATTATAGACCAGTTTGTGTGTCTGGAGTTGTGGTCAAGGTATTAGAGAAGTTAGTTAGGAATAAGATTCAGAATTGGGTTGACAACAGAAAAATACTCTTTGGCGGCCAGCATGGATTTACTAAAGGAAGATCGTGCTTTATCAATCTGCTTACTTTTTATAATAAAGTGACAAATGCGTTGGCTAAGGGTGTTGCGTATACAGTGGTATATTTAGATTTTGCGAAGGCGTTTGATAAATGCCACATGACAAGCTGATAACTAAATTGGAACGGATGTGGCTGAACAGTAGATTGGTTCGCTGGATTGGAGATTGGCTGTCTGATAGGTATCAGTGAGTTGTTGATGGAGGAGCGATCTCCCAGCAGAAGAAAGTTGTTTTGGATCCATTGCTGTTTAATTTGTATGTAAATGATATTTGGAGAGATCAGAATGGTGTTGTGCAGTTGTTTGCAGATGATGCAAAGTTGGGGCGAGCTATTAGGAGTAGTGTGGATGCTGTAGTTTTGCAAGAGGACTTGAATACACTGGATGAATGGGTATATGAGTGGGGATGTCGATTCAGTGTTTCAATGTGTAAGGTTTTGAAATTTGGGAAGCAGAGATGGGATGTAGAGTACACAATCGGTGGAAATATCTTGGAAGAGGTAGAGGAGATGAGAGATCTGGGAGTGATTGTAGACAAGGACCTAAAATTTCGGGGACATGTTACTAAAATTGTGAAGACAACACAGCGGATAATGGGAATGATGTCGAGGACATTGACTTGTAGAAGTAAGGGTGTTATGGTTCCTTTGTATAAGACTTTGATCAAGCCACATATGGATTACTGTGCACAAATCTGGTCACCTGGTTTTCAAAAAGATGAAATTGCGTTGGATAAAGTTCAACGGAGATTGACTAAGGTAGTTTCTGGTCTCTGGAATGTAGAGTAGGATGACAGATTGACAAAATGCAATTTACAGAAATTGGTGGATAGAAGGAGGAGGAGGAGGGGTATGATTGAGACATATAAGCTGTTAAGAGGTTATTACCAGATTAATGTCGGGGAGGTTTTGCACAGAATGGGTGGGGATAATAGGAGAACAAGAGGTCATTCCTGGAAGCTGTATAAGGAGGGTGTGAGCAAGTGAGTGAGGAGCAGGTGTTTTATATTGAGAGTGGTGAGTGATTGGAATGCGCTGCCCGAGAGTGTGGTGAGTGCAGAGACCGTGAATATATTAAGGCGCGGTGTGATAAACTGTCTGTATAATAACAGTGGACCTCCCACAATGAGTCTTTGACTCCATGGAGGTTTTATAATAATAATAATAATAATAATAATAATAATAATAATAATAATAATAAAGGTATACATAATGTCAACTTGAAATTACGTCATTTGCAACTCATTACTGAAAATGCAGTTCTCTTAAATATAAATACCTTATTCGTTATAAAAAAAGAAACCCAGTCACCCACACATGTAAACTTTCCTATAATCATAATGTCCTTTTCAAATTTGAAATTTAATAATTGCACAACATTTCATTATTTATCAATATCTACGCCATCGCATTATGAAAGGTATAATCTAATAATATTCGCCACTTAAAATTTTTTAGAAATGTATTGTTGGTGTGCCATTCAAAGAGTAGAAACATTTGCAATAGAAGCTATACCGTAATGACAAGTAAAAGCTTTTTTAACAACTTCTGTGAAAAACAGAGAACAAGATACCTGTGAGATCTACTTTTTCAAGTTTGTGCCATACGTCAGTCCAAGGCTTTTCTTCCAAGATCTCGATTCCATTCCCATTTAAGAAAACTTCCTTCAGATGCTTCATCTCATTGAACATATCATTCGGAAGTGATGTGATGTCATTATTGCTGGGTGTAGGGAAAAAATAATAAGTTAGATTGTGGCATGTGATAGATTTGGAATTTTAACAGCTAAGTGATCAGAACCGTAAGTGAAATGGTCTATTGCAGGGATGGTTAGAACAATTAAGAATTTAAATGAAAGTATGAAAGTGTACAGTAAAGCACTTGCAAATTAAATACGATTATCATCTTTAATAAATAAATGTATTTTAAAATTAAGTTGCTAGAAATTTTCAAGGATTTTTTTTCTTTTCTATTTAGATTTAAGACTTTGTTCTTTTTATCTGACATAAAACATTCCGCAATTAGATATTATACGTATAGCACACTATCGGAGAAGCAAACATTTGTTTTTGTGTAGATAATACTATAGAGGGAAGGTTCCTCTCCTTTAGCTCACTATCAGGAAGGTTCTCAGTAGGGAAACTTTAAAACTTGGTGAATTATATCGTTCACCAAGGAGTCTACCTCCATACGT
The DNA here is from genome assembly GCF_054136105.1 of Typopeltis vanoorti. Taxonomy (NCBI): domain Eukaryota; kingdom Metazoa; phylum Arthropoda; class Arachnida; order Uropygi; family Thelyphonidae; genus Typopeltis; species Typopeltis vanoorti. Next base: position 29,521,225 of record NC_143571.1, on the reverse strand, counting down.
GAGTAAATTATCTACGATGTTCTTTAGTTGGAAAATCCTGGGTTCGAATCCCCTTTGGGATGAAGTGAAACAGTTATGAAGAGAGGATAACAAATAATATTTATTTCTTCCAATATTTCATCTCAGTCACTGAGACATCATCAGGAAATGCAATATGATACGTAATACGAAAAAAAGCAAAACACAACTAATTGGAGGGCATGGACGAAAGACAAGAGTCGTAACTAAGTGGGACGCCCTCTTTGGGCACCTGTTGATGGTCAAAGATGTAAACTGGTATAATTCGAAGTATTAGTATTTCCCATATCCGGGAAGTTTAATGCAACCGTATTTATTCAAATTAGGATGATTTCTAAGAGCAGCTCCATATTCCAAAAACAGTCTTCTCTTCTAAATTTACTGGGATGGAACATGGTGATCTTTTTTTCAATTGATTCTTTGAGCCGTCCAAAGCATGTTCTGTAAGATTCGATTGACCACAATCATGACTGTAGATATATTTTTGTGTTCTTCTATGCGATGTTGCATGATCTTCGAGAACAGGCACCGAGTACTCTATTCCTACAAGTATCTGGCCTACTGTGGAAAACTACGGACAATTTCATATACACATTGCAAAATAGTGCATTATATATTGAGATACTTTGAATTCGAAATGGTATGTTTTTATAACTATTCTCACAATGCTAGCAATATACACATTCGAAAGGAGATGTGCGTGCAATATGGAATTCTGATGTAATTTTTACAATTAGGCCTCTTTATACAAGAAGCCTAGTTGTAAAAATAATTGACGTCGTTATTATTATTATTATTATTATTATCATCATCATCATCATCATCATTTTAAGTTACAAAGTGTTTCTTGTGGATTAAAATTCAAAGTATATCAATGAATTAAGTTTTTAAAGACGAACATATTGATGCAAAGAACTGTGAGTATCCGTTAAGTCAGTGTTTCTCAAACTTCAGATAACCGCCTACTCCTTCTTAAATTTTCATTATTACCAAGTACCCCTTAATTAATTAAAAATAAATTCATTCATTAATTAAGTTAAAATAAAGTGATTAATTAATTTAAAATAATTAATTAAAATTGGTAAATTAATTTAAAATATTAATTAAAATTAAATATCTATTTTATTTAAATTTATATGTTCATGTAAACAAAAAATATGATTTATTTTTAAATTTTGGTTCTCTAGAGATGCCAGACGACACATTCATCAATTTCATTTGATCCAGATGAAATATCAACGTTTTCTTGTTGCTTACAGCTACTTCAAATAGCTCTATTGCTCTCTTTTGGGGGTTTTATAAATCCAATCTTTAATCAATGATCCATACGTAAGAATTTGAAAGCTAAAAAATAAAAAATACTGTATTTACTCGAATATAACTCTAACTTTTTTCCCAAAATTAAAACTAAAAATTCGTGTTGCGAGATAAGTGCGGGAATTTTCGGAAACTAAAGTTTTCAGAAAAAAAGCGAAAATGGTGCGACTTACCAAGAAGCTCCTACTCGCTATCACTACTTTTGTCATCGAGAACAGTTTCTTCGTATGCAACGTCAAAGTCATCTACTCAAATAACGTCATCTTCTTTCGTATTATTTCTAGCAAAAATTACCAGTAATTTACAAGACTTGAGATACGTAGAGCAGCGAAGAACTGCATATGATTGGTGCGGTATTAACAAAAGATCGCGCTAACCAAAGACAAATTAGCATCTCAACAGTTGAGTTGAAATGCTATTTCCCTTCAACCGAATTCCATAATATCTGAAACACATTCACTATATATTTCTTAGTTTTAACACGTTAACGACGGGGGGTGGTGTCAAGCAAAACTATATGTGCCACCAGCAACATATGGTTTTTGCTTGGTCTATAATTCTGTTGGAGAGGGGATGTGATTCATTAGTTAGTGCCGTTTTATCCGGGTTGTCTCTAATTGCACTGTTTGTTAAAAAATATGACTCCTTTAATTATGCATAGCCGAAAATTGTCACGTACCCCCTAACGACCTTTCGCGTACCCCCGGGGGTACGCGTACCACACTTTGAGAAACACTGCGTTAAGTAATAAGTTTGAAAGTTCGAAGTATATGGTGGTTAACCAAGCGAGAGGATAACAAAGGAAATCGCCATTTTAGCAGTGACACCAAGATCGCCAACCAGAAATATGAAGTGTTACAAATGCCAGGAAAATCTAACGGGGGAATAAAAATACATAACATGCAGGAACTGCCAGAGAAATATGCAGTTTCTATGTTCGGGATTGTCGATGCCACTTGGCAGCGAAAATCGAATGCGAAGCGTGAGGAGTGGAACTGTCCACATTGTAGACGAAACAAGGGAATATCGCCTTCAACGGCAGGCGGGAAACAGCCAACGCAGAAAACAACAGCAGGCGGTAACTAGTGAACGCAGCAATCAACAGCAGAGGAAATGAAAAACAAACAGTACAATAACAATAACTCAGTTGAGCCCATTTTGAATGTATTACTAGATAATAGATTACAAAACATAAAAGACTGTTTAATCAATTTTGTTGGAGAACTATTGTAAAAAACACCGCACAAAGTACCGAAATATTCAACAAATATGAGGAATTCATTAAATTTAATAACAGTTCGGTAGAAGACGTATTGCAATACCATTAGAGAAATTAAAATCAACGTTAAAAAGCTAACGGAAAGACAGCATAATTACCTCATTAAAGAGACAACAGAACTACAGCAAAAACTAAATTCTTTAAATCACCATTACAAACTCCTAAACCACTGCCTCAGAAACAATAAAACACAGCTTTGCCTTTGAGCCCAAATCCTTCAAACGGTTGGCAAACATCTTTAATCAGCGCACTTCGCGAACTCTGTCCAAAAACTACAGGAAATCTTCTCCCCTCACACAAAGAAACATTCTCCACTAGGATCATGTAGTGTAGTAATCCAGTCAATGTGGTTCCTCACAGTTACAAAAGAAGAACTGTCACATGCAGTTCAACAAACTAACCCTAACAATGAACCAGGAATAGACGGAATCAGACCGAAAGACAAAAAAAAAAACACTCAACTAACCTATGTCCTGTTACATTAAAGCTGTTAAATAAAATCTTCGAAACGGGGCACATGCGAGAAACATTGAAGACTGCATTAATCACTCCAATGCATAAACAAGGAAAAAGTAAACATTATAAGTAATTACAGAACCATCGCTCTGTAATTATAATTAATTCCAGACCAATCAACCAATTCATCATTTAATAATCACACAAAACCTTGTTAACGAAACGAACATATATCAGAATCGGAGGAAGTCTACTCCAGTGGTTCAAAGCATACATGAAAAACAGAAAGAACATCACATGTATAGGATCAGCAAACAGCAAAGAGGTACCTGTGGAGTAGTACCACAAGCAGCTTTTTCTTTTTCCCATTCTGTTTAACATACATAAACACACACGACATTAACCATCTTCCCATAAAAGGTAAAATCTTCCAATATGCAGACGACACGGCCATAGTATCCATTCACAACAACGAAAATATAGCTTACACAAAAATGTAACATGACATCAGTCAAATCACTAACTGGCTACCTGAAAATTACATATATATACAGTAAATAAATCCTTAAAAAACAAAGCTAATGATATTCAAACCCTACCCATAGAAACATAAATACAGTATGTCACTATCCAACTTCAATCTTCCTATAGACAAAGCACTGATCCTCAAACCACAACCATCACACATGTAAAATCAACACGTTAAATAGAACTTCACTTCGATGCTGATGAAAGTTGGAATAGCCATACAAACTACCTACGCAACAAACTAAGGATAATAGCAAGCAAACTGTATTGATTAAAACACATTTCTCCGATACACATAAAAATACTAATTTCTAAAGCATTACGAGAAAACATTTTAAGATATGCAATTACATCATACGTATTCTTCCCAGACTGCAAACTTAATAGATTACAATCGTTGCAAAATAAAATGGTAAAACTGATATTCTGAGAACAAAGAGAACAGCCCACACTAATACGAGAGGACAGAGCACAAAATATTTAAGGTGAAACATGTTACTACACAGTCATGCTAAAACATTATTTTAGTCCAACCTACAGAGTAATCAGAACAACATATCAGAACAACATATATATATATACACAAAAACAAAAAAATATTCATGTAAATATAAATAATTTTATATAAATATAAAATTATTGCGCATCCAGTATCGTTAATATGAGAAATATCTCTCTCTTAACACATTAAAAGAATCATTCTAAATATATGGGAACAATTGTAAAATAGATTGATAGTATTATTATTTACACACATTTAAATAAGGTATTCACTTCACATTATGTGCCGAATATTTATAATGAACAAATATAAAAGTAATACTTCAATTCTGCATTTGTAAATAATCTGTATATTTGAAGATAATAAACCTTGCCAAAATGATTTAAAAAAATATTATCTAGGTGTAAGTATCTGTTATGCACAATTGTGTTCATGTAATGTATTATAACTATTCTATATAAAAAATAAAGTTTGACTGAAGGAAAAACAATATTATTATCATTATCACATTAGTTATTCATCTTAAAAATTCTGAATAATCTTCATGTTAATATTAGAAGAACATGTGTTGTAAATATAGAAGCAAAATATATTATTAAAGTTTTAATTGAAATCCAATGTAGAAAATAAATGAAAACAAAGTATTATATACGCAGTGTCAGCGCAAATTCTTACCCTAAATCCAAAGAGTTTAGCTTAGAAGGATCTGGAAACATGGATCTCGAGACGGTACTAATCTTGTTTCCGGTTAAAGAGAGTCTTGTAAGTTGATCAAGTGAGTTCAAAGCCTTGTCGCCTACTCTTTCCATAGTATTTCCGGTGATGTATAGCTCTTCCAGACTATAAGGTCCGTTTTCAAACCATTCATTGGAAATTTCTCTAAAGGTGTTCGCTTCCAAGGTCAGACTTCGCAATTTCACGAGGTGAAAAAGAACGAGTCGGTTAAGAGGATAATCGTAATTATTAAAGCAGTTGGAGAACTTCAGAGTTTCCAAGGAATTTTCCAGACCCATAAAAGGAGGTTGAGTGAAAGTTCCCGTGTAATTAATTTGGGTGACGTTAAAAAAAATAGAGTTAATCGTAAGTCCGTCGAAGTATGAGGAAGGTAAATAGTCGATTTTTGAATTCCGTATCACGAGCAAAGAAACTTTTCACCCTTTAAAGTTGCTTAAAGGAATGGTCAGGTTAGAAATGAACTGAAGTTTATTACAAATAACCCTAAGACTATTTTGGAAACGAACACATGTACATGGACTGATGAGAAATCCAAGCGGACAGAGCTGGATCTGGCCCTGGATAAGCGACTGTAGCAAAATCAAAACTACGAACAGCATGAGGATTCTCTGAAATCAGAAAATAAAGGTTAATACAAATAAATGACTTGATTATCTTATTTATAATCAGTCCTACTGGGCAGTTAAAAGGCGCTTTACATAATTAATGAATTAATTAAAATTAAACATAATCATTAAATGAAATTAATCAGCTGTAGTTAATGAAATATTTGGTTTAAGTAAAAACTGAAATCTTTCAAAGAAATAATTCAATACGTTTGAATTTAATAACAGCAGAAATAGTTATCAGATTTCTTCAGTATTTAGTAATGAAATCCTTTGGGGTTACTATGAAGCATAGCTGTGTTGGTTATTAATCGTTGTGTGTATTATATTTTACTTGATAAAAATATCTTAATAATAGAAGCAGCAAAAAAAAATTGCTTGCTTTAAAAAAAAGAAAAAGAAACAAAATATATCAAAAAAAAAAAAAAAAAAAAATCGGCTAACGCCTTTTTGTTCCCGTATAGGGAGTAGGCAAGGCCGTTTTTTAATCCCTATCTATCTTTTGGAGATTGAGTGGGCAGTTCAATCTCCACCGGTAGCCAATCAGAGATAACTGGCCCAAGGCTATCACTAATAACGCGGCACTCAGTGAAGAGACGGCTAACAACTGCCGCCATCTCGTGGTCCCTGACCCTAACACAATATATTTAATATATGAGAATAGTGTGGGTTCAACGGCCGATTTTCTTGAGTTTACGGGACGAAAAAACCCGAGTTTCTGGGAGGAAAAACCCGCTAGCCAGTGCCAGAGATCGAATAACTCTGCTAACTCTGGAACCAATCTAGAAAAAGCTTAGAAAAAGTTCCTCTAGTCGGCGACTAGACTCGAACGCCTTTCGTCGTGTGGTCATGAGCTGTAGCAAACGCCACTTCTACTGCACTAAGGCTCTCATAAAAAATAATAATAAAAAAAATCAACTAACGCCTTTTATTTCCTTATAGGGAGTAGGCATGGCCTTTATACCCTATCTAGCTTTTGGAGACTGAATGGGCAGTTCAATCTCCACCGGAAGGGAATCAGAGATAGCTGGCCCATATCCATCACTAATTATAGCAGCCACCGATGAAGAGGCTGATGAACAAGTGCTGCCATCTCTTGGTACCTAACCCTGACAAGATATGTTACTGACTGAAATAATGTGAGTGCTACGGTCGATTTTCTTGAGTTTACTGGATGAAAAAAACCTAGTTTCCAGGAGGAAAAACCCACTTGCCTGTGCCAGAGATCGACTAACTCGGGATGGGAACACTACTAGTTTCGTTGATAAAACAACTTCTTCAGGTGTCCAACTACAAAGAAATATATACACAAAAAAAACTACAGAAACATAGGAAAAAAAAAATATATATATATACATGCGTAGGCTGTGTAGATGTAATGGATGCACGTTTTTGGATCTGTGGAGTGAGTCTAGTCTGAGGAAGAATAGATTTGTATAAGAGGGATGCACTAGACCTCAATGCGTTTGGTATCAAGAGCAGTGGCGCACCCAAGGAAGGGAAGCAACGGGCCCTGGCTCCCAAAAAAAAAAGAAAAACACTAGAAAAATTTCCAAAAATTTCCAAAAATCTTTTCCTAATTGAAATTCGTTTTCTTTTTAATTTATGTTGTGTCATGTCTTCTATTTCTATACTACGTATGAATTAGCGATCACACAAGGTGGGAATACCCTATAGCTCTCGGGAATTACGGCTGCTGTGAACGCAAGGCGAATGAAGTAGTGCTCGGGTGGAACGAGCACTACTTCGTTTGCCCTAGCCAGGCCAGAGAAGATCACGAGTATCATGTATTGGCGATCACTGCAGATGCTCAGTCATAGGTCGTATTCAATGCGTTCTGTGTATTCTCAAATCGTCTCGACCTTCCCCCCAAGATTAAATCCTGAGTGCGCCACTGATCAGGAGTCTTGAAAAACTAATAACTGATATGAGGCCTAACACAGGGAGTCAGTAAAACTAAATTATAATGGGAGGAAGGATGACAATGTTATATCATTGTGCTGATGATTGGAATGGCCATTATTATGAAAATTATTACGAGGAGAGAACATTGTGTTCGTCCAGCTCAGACTCATCAAACGTGGGCAAAAACATCTACATGATAAGGCACTAGAGAGGGATAAAGAAATGCAAGTTGTCCAACTGTGTCATGCGGATTGCATAGAAGAGTATGCAAAAGAACATGCAGGTAGATTATTATGTCTATACACCATGGCTAGGATTTTTAGAAACACAGGGGTAGAGTATGTTGTCTTGGTCAATATGTTGGGACCTCAGATTGTAAGATTGTAGGCATTACTGAGATCTGGTTATCAGAATCAGATATACTAACTGTTAATGCTGCTAACGATATTGGATGTCTTGAATCTAGATAGTGTACGACCTGTGATTGTTGTATTAGTAACAGCATTTCATGTGGCAATGAATTTGAAGCCATCTGGTATGACGTTGAATCTAACAGGATCAACTACATAGTGGGATGTTGTTACAAATTAGTAACAGAAAAAAAAACATAAGATAAATCTTATGTTTTATTTCTTGTCCCTCATTATCGTTTGTCCACTTGATTTCAGAATACTTAAACTAAAATTTAATTTAAATGTTTTCCTATATTTTGCTTCTGGAATACTTCAAGTGCACTTTTTGTTTATCCAATAGCGTGAATCACCTACACAAGAAGAGGACTTTGCCGAACTGTTGGTCGACAGAGAAAGGTATGATCTCGATAGTTTAACAACAGATCCTAAGCTGGTTCGAATAAACGAATGAGATTATCCCATATTCGAACTCCAGGAGTATTCCAAGGATCTCATGCTTAGTCAGGTAAAGTTAATCGTTAGAATATTTATATAATTGAAATATGTACACAACATTGCATTCTTCGTAGCGATAAAATGCCGGATTTCCTAATGCCAAATAAGATATCACTAACTCAGCAGTCAAATAAGTAAATTAAACTATCAAAGAGATCAAATATATATTGGGGTGTTGTTACACACCTGGTGGATCGGTTGCGAAGAAATGCATCCTCAAATATATACGATAGGCGTGAAAAGGGTAATCATAATGGGGACTTTAAATATCCTACCATTGATTGGGTAGCAGTAAAATCTCATGAAAGAATAAAACTCATTTTATTGAGCTGTTGCGAAACAACTTACCCAAGCAGCTTGTGACAGAAGGAACTCCAGGTGAGAGAGTGTTAGATTTCGTTGTAGCGTGAGAGGGGATTTAAGTTGAAGATGTGACTGAATAGTCACATCTTCAACTGCTTCCTGTTGGTGACAATGATCATGCGGTACTCCCTTTGACTAAATTTATGAATGTTCCATTCAGAATAGGTTACATGCTCAACTACAAATCAATAAACTGTGACCAACTGAAGTGTATACTGAGTTCAGTGAAATCGGATCGATTTCTGGATGGGAAGAATATCGACAGTGCATGTGAACCATTTAAAAAATAATTAAATGTTGTAATACCAGAATGTATTCCGTGAGTTCGAAGAATAAATATGATAGGAATCAAATGGATGTGTAATCATATTAAGCAATAGATTCGTAAGAATAGGATGATCTGTGATGATGTGGAAGAAATACCGATGTGCATAAGGATGATATCCGTTATGAAAATTATAAGCAGCAGGCTGGAATATTCACAAATATTGTACGGAAAGCTGATTCTGAGTATGAAAAGAAAATGGATCTGCAAGCTAAAGACAACCCACAAGACTATTGATTTTCTGAAAGTAAAAGAAATAATGAATATGAAAGTATAACTGTTCTAAATGCAGATGACACGAGAGTGATAGATGCAAGAGTTGTTCAACTAACTAGTGCCCATTTCGCTAAAAGCTCTCAACCTGGTTTATGCAGCATTGAGTGCTCTGCTACCTCTTCACTGAATAAAGAATTTGAGGTGTATGAAGTGGAGGTATTAGAACTGTGGCACAAACTGAATAAGAATTCGGCAATAGGGAATGATGGGATATCAGGCTAATATAATTTGAGTCTCAGAACAGGACAGATTCTGCAGGAATGGAAAGAGTGTATGGTGATCCCATTGCACAAGGGTGGTGTAAATATCGATGTATACAACGATCGACCAATCAGTATTTTAGGAGTGGTGGTGAAGCATTTGGAGAAGTTGTCTAGGGGCCCTGCATACAGAAATGGGTTGACGGAGAATTTCAAATTTACAAAGAACAGCATTGGTGTACTAACGGAAGGACATGCTTTACCAAGTTGCTCGAATTCTATGATAATGTTACCATTGATTTAGACAAGAGGAATGGATATACCATGACACTTTTGGATTTCGCTAAAGCTTTTCACAGAATACAGCATGGAAAAAACTGGTTTGCATAAATTGGAGAATATGTCTTTGGATTATAAAATATTAGCACGGATGAGAGGATGGCTGACTGTCAAATATCAAAATGTGAACTAGTGGTTTACCTGAACGATCAGTGCTCGATTCACTGTTATTCAATTTGAACATTAATGATATTGGGAAGGATTTGACAGGCGACATACAGCTATTTGCTGATGATGCAACAATAGGTAGGGTAATCAGGAATGCTGATATGGAGGAGTTGCAGAATGATTTGAATAGGCGAGAATTGTGTGAATGGGGAAAATGTGTGTCAGTAATTGCAAAGATATGCACTTTGGCTTGATGAAATATCCAATGTCGTATTATATTGGTAGGATTATGATAGAAGAAATTGATCAGGTTAGGGATCCTGGAGTGTTAGTAGATGGGAAGTCGAAGTTCAGGGCCATGTAGCGAAGATTGCAAATACAACTCAAAAGATAATTGCAATGCTGAAACGAACTTTCATATGTGAAAATAAGGAAGTCATTTTGCCTCTTTACAAGGCCTTGATAAGACCTCACTTGGATATTGCGTGCAGTTCTGGTCTCTTGCGTTCTTTGGTAATTCAGATACAGTGGAGAGAGAGAGAAAGTGTGCTAAGAAGAGTGTCAAAAATGATATCAGGATTGTGGAATAGTGATTATGAAGACAGACTGAGAATTTGTAGACCACAGGCACTAGCAAACAGGAGAAAGAGGGGTGATATGATTGAGACTTACAAATTTCTGAAAGATCATACAAGATTTAAGTTGATGGAATATTTTTTATTTTGTGCAGGGTGAGGAATGGACAAGAGGGCATCCTTGGACGATGAGAGAATTCCGCTGTGAAAGAGGTAAATGGATATGATGCGTTTTTGTGCCAAGAAAAGTGAAGTGAATAAGCAAGCCCCAAAAGAGAAATTTGATTTTCACTTTAGACCTGAGTATTGTCAGAAGTACGTGGGAGTCAAGTAAGTCTGTATTACTAGAAATAAGAAAAAATAATGTTTTGATAACATTGAAACTGAACGGATGGTGTCTTCACTCCGTTGTTAATAGCTAAGAGAAAAGATCAGTTTATAAGAATTGGTTACAAAACGTCTTAAAGCTTGAATCAGTTAAGTATTATAAAGTTTATCGAATGAATAAAGAGAACGGTGTGAAATATCACCAGCACAACTATGGAAAGGATTTCAAATTAGTGAAAGAAGGTCATTACTGTATTATGGAACGAATGTGGGCAAAAACAAAGAGCTATGGCGGATGCTTGGTCATTGAGAGAAATTTTAGGAAAACATCTGAATCATGACACACGATGAATGGCCAGACAGGAAATTGATTGGCGAATCATTCTTAAATTGATAGCACAAATGTGATGGATTGGTGACGAAGCTACTATTATAACCTAATCAAGTGAACCTAATCAATGATGAATGTCTGTTCTGTGGTATCACTTGTGTCCAAAAGGTGGATAAAACATTGGCTGTAAAGTGAGGGTGGCGGAATCCATATCAGTCGCAACTAATTAATTAGTAGTACTCCAAGTAGGGAAGTTGTTTGTCAATGGTCATCTGCATTATTTTCTAGAAGAATGGGATGAGAATAACAACACGGTAGTTTGATGGCTCACTTTTATCTACTTTTTTGAAGAACACAATGAATAAAGGCTCCATGCCGTTGTGTAAATGCTGTGATGATGTGAAGTGTAGCTTGTATAGGCTACACTTCACATCATCATGGCCAGACAGGAAATTGATTGGCGAATCATTCTTAAATTGATAGCACAAATGTGATGGATTGGTGACGAAGCTACTATTATAACCTAATCAAGTGAACCTAATCAATGATGAATGTCTGTTCTGTGGTATCACTTGTGTCCAAAAGGTGGATAAAACATTGGCTGTAAAGTGAGGGTGGCGGAATCCATATCAGTCGCAACTAATTAATTAGTAGTACTCCAAGTAGGGAAGTTGTTTGTCAATGGTCATCTGCATTATTTTCTAGAAGAATGGGATGAGAATAACAACACGGTAGTTTGATGGCTCACTTTTATCTACTTTTTTGAAGAACACAATGAATAAAGGCTCCATGCCGTTGTGTAAATGCTGTGATGATGTGAAGTGTAGCTTGTATAGGCTATATAAGATGGGTGCTAATTCTTAAATTGGGATACCATAATATTAACATCAAGATTACTGAGGATTTTTCTGATGGAGAAAGATCACTCAGAGCACGAGCTCTTCGTGATTTAGTTGCAGATGATTTTTGTTAGTTATCTACAAGTGTACAAAAGTTGAAGATTGATGCCAAGAAGCTAGCCTTGTCATCTGACAGTGTTTCCATGATATTGTTTAGATGTGAGGGAGGTGGAAGCACGAAGGGCAAGAGGTTTAGGTGAAGGCCCTATAAAGTTAGTGATAGAGCAGAGTGCTTGATGCAGTTGATCAGTAGGATTTTGTTTTTCATATGGCGTTTTCAAAGTCTCATTTTGATATCGCAATATTTTTTAGATATAAATAAATTATCTAACACATTTTATTTCCCAAAGAGAGTGGGCGGATCTCCTTAAGTCCTAAGTAACTTTGGAAGACTATGGGTCAGCCAGCAAATCTCCATCCTTCATGCATTTACCGATAGAGAATCCAAACTATCAATAAATCAAAGCTTTACAACAGAGTACGGCAGACGATTGCTGCTAACTCGTGGCCCTAATCCCTAACTCAGTGAATGAACTACCTATTATATCGAGGCTAGATTAAAAGAGATTCAGAATTTAGAGAAAGAAATCTTATTAACAGTACACCCTGAGAAATTCTCGCATTAAATAATGATTTATTTTATTTAATTTTTTTCCGTTGAGAGAAGTGAATTTTCTTCTGCTTCTCTTCTCTAATCTTTCCCTTCTCTTCCTCTTCTGATATTTTCAGAATGCTTTCGAAGTTCGGACAATTTGGTCATTCCTTGGCAAATCCCTTTACTATTTTCAGGAAGGCGAATGTGCAACATTATTGATCTCAGGTACGAATTCTGAGGTACGAATCACTCGAAATCCCGCCACCCCCATATGAGTCCGACTAATTCACATTTGATTGAAATCACCTGATAAAGGTTTCTTTCGTCATAAACGGGATTCGAACCTTGGCCTTTCCAACCAAAGGGTTCGATACCAACTGAAGTACGGAGGTTGTATAAAGGTTTTACTAATTATTATTTCAGTCTTGGGTGCAAGTTCTCACTGCGAAGAAGAAAACAGCAACTTGAGAACACAACCAATGTTGGCTACTTTCTTTCTTTATATATATATATATATATATATATATATATATATATAAAAGCTCGGCCTTAAATGATCCCCATCCTTCTTCATTACATAAAGCCGGCGTTGAACGCTTAAATTTTCGTTCTTCCTCCGTTACCTGTTTCCTTGGACTCTGTTAATAATCAGCTCATTAGATTTCCGAAAAAAACTTTACAGAATAGAATAGCACTTTAAGTTTCTCCATTGTAGCATTTTTGAATAAATTTAAAACGAATAATTTAAAGTAGATTGAGTTGAGTTAAGGAAGAGTTCGTTTCAATTAATTCATATCTGTCACTTTTCGCAACAACACTTACCTTATTCCGCATTGGTTCTACGTTCCTTTACGAAAGCATATAAAGACAAACGAACACACACATAGCTTTTGATTTAACTGTTTGTTTTTAAACTAATTGAAAAGATGGCGCTTTTAACTATAAAAATATGTTGTATACTGACAAGTTGATATTTCATATCATTGAGATAAGTAACAAATGGAATTGGGCGTATCACACACACACACACACACACACACACACACACACACACACACACACACACACACACACACACACACACACACACACACACACACACACACACACACACACACAGAGAGAGAGAGAGAGAGAGAGAGAGAGAGAATAAAGTTCAGTTAGATATTTCCTCTTTGATAAGAAGAGTTTGTCACTGTTCATCGTATGAATGGTAATCGATATATAAAGACAAACACATGGATAATTACCAATTTAACTAATTTCTAATTTTCACACAATGTCAGTAACTTGAAGCAGTCATTCTTCTTTGAATCTTAATGCAAAGACAGTTACTTTAACATTATAAAAATACCTGTTGCAATAAAAAGCATTTAAAAAGCTGAAGTTATTGCTGTTCACTATTAATTTACGGGGAGTTAGTTATGCCGAAGTTCAACAACGACAAAAGAATGTCCAAGATAATTTTAAAGTAGCCCTATCCAACTCAACCATCTCGAAATTAATGGTAAAAGGAATGGAACTTAAGCAATCCTTCAGGAAGATCTGGAACAATAGATCTAAGTAATAACCTAATTGCAAATAGCCACCCATTAAACCTTCATTGGGACAAAGATATAGAATTTTTTTCATGTGAAAAAACGACAGAAAAAATATTAATGCAACTACTACAGCCTGCTATTATTATTATTATTAGAGTGCTTCAGAACCCGATGAAAAAACAAAACAAAACGATGTTTGTTTCATAGCGCACTAATCAGACAGAAGAAAGAGTTATAAAGTCGATTCTGGTAACCGAGTAGGGGGATCTTTATCTGGGCGTGTTTTTTTTTTTTTTTGGATACGGATCTTGATATAGTCAAAATGCTCCATACCGTGCCTCAGTACATTTGGATGTGAACACATTGAAAATGGATTATTTATGAGAATTATTTTGATAATTAAACTATTGGTAGTAATGTCACCGACGAGTTTAATGATAATTATCGAATTATCAAAGCATCCTTAGGATTTCAGCAAAAAACGCAGGAATGTTTAAATGCAATTACTTTTGAAAATAAAATTGTTGATAATTATCTCTTTTAAGATATTCTTTGCCTCTTCAAATACCTTTGATCGCAGGTCCATCCCAATCAATATCTATAATCAATAAATCACTACCAGTTAGTTGTTTACATTTACGGCCCAAGAAACTAAGGCCGTGAGGCCCAACATGTTGTCTGTGAATTAACTGCATTCTTCAGGCAGTTTTACCTGATTTGTGGATGAAAAACCCGAGTTTCCGAAAAGAAAAACCGTGCCCCTCCCTATAAGACCGACTAACTCACCTCCATTTGAAAAGCTCTGATGCAGATTCTTCGCGTCCTAAACTACTTTAGAACCCTGGTATTTTCTGCCAAAAGGCATCGTCAGTACTGACTGAGCTGCTGATGAAACTCACTTTCACTCTTCACTGATGGTGAGTTTCATCAGCATCTCAGTCAGTCACTTGAAGTGGAGACCGGCGATCCGCATATTTTCAAAAAATTAGTTTGGGTGAAAGGCACTCCACCAGCTCTCTTCGGTGAATAAAAGTTATTAGAAGATTTTTTTAAAATTCTATTAGATGAAAACGTTTTTCACAATGTTGAAAGGTAATGCAGTGCCGAAAAAAAGGACATTTGAATAAAACTGGCTACAGAGAGAACGTTACTTAGAAAGAAAACTTGGAGAGAAGATATTATGCCCTGAGCTACCAAAACGAGAGAGAAAATTTATGATATTCCAGGAAGGAGAACCAGGTAAGAGAAGATCATGAGCCGGAAGACGGTAATGATTATCTGGTATTCAGTTGGGTAGAAGGACAGTGCATTGAATCATGGATAACGCAAACAACACTGCATTCCTATCAGCAGCCTAATTAGCGGAATTTAAGAAGGGAAGTCGGTTTGAGTTGTCAAATCCCCAAGAACGATATTTATTTAAGCCGGTTCAGTATTTAGACTGCAAAATATCAACCTCAGGACAAATATTCAAAGAGGTTGGAATGGCTGACAGATATCTTACAATTGTGACAGGAGGAACCATGTGGATGTAGTTCATGCAGTTGAATTGTTTCAATTCATTCAGATAGTTACAAAAATAACGCTCCAACTGTCCGAATAATCTATGGATGTTTGTTATTTTATACTCTGTTGTTGTATGTTTTGTCATTTTTTTGGAACTTCCTGTTTTTTTTAATATTTTTTTGCTGTTTAGTAGTATTTTTATCTGCAGTGATATTATTAGTAATGTAATGCCCATTTTCTTGGCCATTGAGTGACTTCGACATGGATATTATATTTGGATTCCCCTCTGTCCGCGATCTGGTAAAGTAAATGGTAGAAAAATTCTTGGCTAGTTGATTGAGAATCCTTCTGATGCGTTATTATATCAGCTTCAGTCCCACGCACCATCCAGTGGCCATCCTGCAGAACTTTACTGCTGTATTCTCGAGGTTCTAAATTCCAACGAATGTGCTTAGCAACTTTGAATGGCGTCATCTACATTGCATGTAAGAAGGAGTAGTGAGAATAAAACCAGAGACTTCATCTGGAAAACAAAGATGAACACCACTTTAGTTCCCACTAAACAAGGCAATAATACTTCACCTGGCAACGAAAGTCATACCACTTAGGGGTATATTTGAAAGTAGTCAAATAGTAAAGGCGTGCTTTTCTTTTATGATGGTAATAGTCGTCAGAACCGACATTATGAAAAGATGCTACACAAACTCATTAATTACCCATAGTTAAAGAAGGACGTTTTTATTTTAACCACGTAACATTTCATATTTCAGGCAGGAAGAAATATCGAAATTTTTGGCAGTTGAGGGACGTCTTAGTACTAATTTCCATCTAGATGACACAATCACCTTTTGAAACGAATTTTGGATAACTGTTAGATTTTCTGAATAGGTGGTTGTTATATAAGGAATATTATTGTGTGATTATTATTAAAATGTTTTATTATTAAAGAAAAAACACAGAAAGGTTAGAAAACAAAATCATAGACCTGTACCTATAGTTAGTTTGGAAATGTTGAAGCACACACACACACACACACACTGAGTTAAAGGTCGCATGTGTTTGAAGTACGCACAAAGTCACACTGAAGTTGTTTAGAGCATTTAATTGAGTATTTATTTTTGTTGATATCTTGACCTTTTCAAGAACTCATTGCATTAAATAAAAAGCGATTCTGTTACAAAAATCCTTGGGAGGGATTGAGGGAAGAGGGTAATTGTAAGTATAGAGATACAAAAGGAGTTAAACTACTGAAAGTAATTAAGGATATCTTCATTAACAGTTATGATCTTACAAATAAAACATGGGTGAGAAGAAAACGGTGGAAGTGGGAAATTCTGATTGGTTAATCCTTTAATTATTCCCGAATAGCTCAGCCCCAATTTGGAATCATCTGGTAGACTGCAGCGACTTTATGTTATCATTCTGATTCCTTCTATTTTGATTTAATATATAAAGCATCGATTTTTTTTTCAATATTCCTTTTTCATTCAATATACTTCTCCGCATTTCAGGAAGTAAAAGAAGACGTCACATAATAATTCCAAAATCACTGCTGAATGAGTTAAAGTAGGAGTTATTTCCAACATGACATCGAAGTAAAAAATAATACCTTTTTAATTGTTTTCTAAAATCAATTTATTCCTAGAATTAAACTTAATTATTAAGTTTAATATATATACTTCATAGGTGGCATTTTCATATTGAAAGTTTGCAATTATGGATCTATCCATTACAACATTGGGGCTAATACTGCAGAGAGGACCCCGAAGAACCAAGTGCAAGGGAAACGTTTCCGATATATTATATATTTTTTGACTGTATAGATCCGTGTGTGTATGTGTTCATGTAGCCAGTTTGTTTGTTCTGAGATTCAAAAAACCGAGTTTCTGGATGAAAAAACCTCTACCATCGGATGAGACTGGCTAACTCACTTCAAGTTAAAAGAGACCAGATAAAGATAAAATCGAACTCAATGACTTTACGACAAAAGAGCTTCGTCTATACCAACTGAGCTAGGGAGACTCAAATTATACTTCGGAGGAAATTAGATTCTTGTTTGCATTAATATTTTACCTTAGCATAAGTAAACAATAAAAGTTTGCATTTAAAAAACCTTTGTGCCTTGTCATTATCATTATTATAAGGACCACACTTGCTTTCGATACAAGTTGCCTTAAGTATTCGCTGTAACGTAAACAGCACGTTTCTTAGAAAGTGGAGATTACCATTACTCACCTCCACTTAACTTACCTCCACTGTTTTTTTTTTTTTTTTCTTCACTGTATGCGGAGCAGCGTCTATCAGCTGTCAACAGATTCTGCTACAGGCATCGTTCTTATTACATTCCATGCCTCGCCTGTTTTTCCTATATTATTCCAGTGTCCGTTCTTCGCCAGGTCAATTTACCTGGAGAAGAACGTTCTGCCGTTTTTTTTCTTTTGTCCCACGAATTCCAATTTAGCATTTAGATACCTCTTAATCTATATTTGTATGTCAGATCAATTTGCTCTTTCCTTTTTCATTATTTCTGTTCTTATATTAGACTCTTTTCCTCCATTAATAATTCTATGTTTGATATTATGTTTGTCAGAATATTTCGTAATAAATGATTTATTTACGATACGGTAAAATATGAACGAAAACAAGAATATAATATTCGGCCGATTATTTACTCAACCTAGTGGAACTTTGCACGATGAATTCAAATTCAAAAAGATAGATACTTTATTGAAGATTATAAAAATTATAAAAACAATTCAAACTATTCCAAGGACCAGTATTGTTTTGTGTTGTGTATTAGAAAAATCACAATTTTTTGTGTTTAATTATTATTTTTTAAAGTCATCTATAAATTTATTTTGGCAACCTGACGATGAAGCATTAACATACTATGGTCTTTTATTAAACTACAACCACGAGTTGTATTAGTTTATTCTGCATCTTCAGTAGTTTTTGTTACATTTAATTATTTTGGTGACTTTTTAAGATCCAGCTTCCTGCAAGTTACCAGAGGAAACTGAAGAAGCTCCACGAGTCTGCTTTTGAGGTCTCTTCATCTCCTTTGATCACTTCCTCTAACGTCAGGTCATTCAGCTTTTTCCCTCGCATCTTTTTCGGATTGGCACACGTTCCTACCATTTCGGGTCTGAAGTCGTTATGCACTTCATAGACCCATTTTAAGCTAGAATTGCATACAATGGGATTTTCTGGAAAAAAAAAAGATTTTTTATACTAGAAAGAAAGTAAATATTATTTCCTTTTCCTAGGCAACCTAATAAATACTTTATCACTCTTCCCTTAAAAATTGCGAGTGAATACAAAAGAAAAAAAATCTAATTATCGCCTGCCTTTATAGAAGATTTCCTAATGAACACGTTTTTGTGTTAGCGGATCATCGATCTTGCTGCTTACATAATAAAGCTCAGGGCTGACCTCATCAATATTCGAGCTAAGAATATTGTATTAAAAAAAAGTGAAGAAATCATTTATAAACAATCCAGTAAGTAACGTCCATTTTCTTTGCGGATGACTGTATCAAGATTTCTCATAACTGCAAAACATAAATGTTACAAGTGGAACCACATGAACTAAATTGTTTTAAGAGAAAGAGTAACCGCAGAAATTACCAATGTTCTTCCCAGCGAAAAGGTGAAACACCTGACGTGTCAACCTGAAGGTGAATTTATTTCTAATTTTGGAAAAGCATAAGCATGGAACGATTCCCATCAGAAACGACAGAAAATGTTGGATTTGGTCTTTTAAAATGAGCATTTATGCTGTTAAGGTCACGAACAAATGTGATATTTGTGAATTGCGTAGTAAGTGGGAACATTGCCTGTGTTTCTTGAAAGAAAACACAAATTTACAGAAGAAAACTGCAGCTTTCAATTGAGAGAGAGAGAGAGAGAGAAAAGAATCAAGGAAACAAATATCTTCTCAATATAACTATATATGTTATCTGACATACTGCTTCAGAGAACCTTGATCAATAGATTCGCCAAAGCATTAAATTATCAGCTGGACATCCAGTCAAACACTTCTACACAGACCTCCCCCCCCATTCCAACGTATTCCTGAAATTGCAGGAATACGTTGGGATGAAATCCCTTTACACTTCGTATACCCATTTTAAGCTACAATTGCATACAATGGAATTTTCTGAAAAAAAAAAGGATTGATTTTTTTTCTGCAGCCTATAATACTGTGAGGAGCTAGTAGATTTCAGTTTCTAGCAGCTACAAGCGAATTTCTACTAGCTTCTCCCAGTGAATTATGCAGTCAAATGTCTAAACATCCCCGTTTTGGATATCTTAGTGTTTCTTCAATCATGCACTGTAGATTATCGCTATTTTCTTTTCTTTTCTTTCTTAATATTTTTTGAAAAATTGAGAGAAGCAGTCGAATGTGGGAAATGTATGGACTGGTAATAAACGAGTTCATTGAATATACAAATGAATAAATCTTTTAATGTCTTTTTTTTGTTTACTCCATGAATAGGCAGATGCTTTTAAGCTTAAGTAACTTTTTCTGAAATCGGTAGATAGATATTTTGACCTTTATTCGTCACTGATAGTTGAATTCGTGGCTACCGATGGTTTTGAACACTTCGCGATGAGTGAAGAGCAGAAAACTGCTGCCATTTGTAGTGCCACAATTTCCATGAGAAAAACCTTTAATTTGCCGAGCTAATGATCGTCAATTCAGGAATAAGCTGAAAAAAAAAGATGTTGAAAACGTTCCTCCAGCCGGCAAATAGAATATAATCTATAACAGTAATTCTTGGGTTGGTCTAGTATAACAAATAAAGAATACAAGGTTTTACTCTTATGCTAGGTGGATGTGTAATATGTTTTTGGCATAGAAATTAAAGAGAATCCATATGTTCATGTAAGTTTCTTAGACATAAGTGAATGCAGATAATTCAGTAAATCTCGAAATTAATAAATATCTAGGATGAGAACTGAAAATATTAAGTAGAGCCAAGGATGCTACACTTCTTTAGTGAAAAAATGCAGAAAAGTTTAAAAAAAACACGTCAGGAACTTATTTGATGGTACATTTTCCTTATGAATGGTGATTCAGTACACTCGATACTAATGGATTTTGAAATACAGAAGATATCTGAAGCCGTAAGTTAACCCAAGCAACTACTGAGTACTTCTGGATTTCAAGGAAATCATAACTGATGGACAGGTTGCTTTCTCGTAAATAAATAATGTTTTCTAGGGCCAGGACGTGGATGTTTCCCTCCTCTGTAATCAATAAATAATTCGAAGGTACAAAACGTATCGATGCTTGTCAATGTAATTCTGGCGGACGATGATGGGCAACCTGAATTGAATTCGAAAAAGTTCCGTCTTTGATCGCAAGAGAAGGACCACGGATTATCTTATCGCTGTCCCATTCACAGCAGTAATATGTAAGTTATCAACATTTTGTGGATGGGATTTACATAAAAAAGTTAAGTTTAAGAACAATGCTTTTATCCAGCATTAATTGAGAATGCTGTCGGCGATGAAGCGATGTTTTGACTGCCTACCGATTTCTAGAAAATTAGAACTATCGAAAATTATTTGAAGATTTATTTGATAATTTTATTTATAACAATGTTTTCTGGATGGACAGAGACTTAAGAATTTGTACGTAGTCAAAAGGCGTGTGACCTCCCCATTAGCGATTAGTAAGAAAATAAACCATTTCGCTGAAACGTAGACCTAGAATATTCTATTTATTCCATCAGCAAATGTTTGAAAATGCAAGTTAATTACTTTAGCGTACACATCTCTCATTCCCTTCACCTGCTGAGGGGAAGTAAACGCTCAATTAGCCACCAGTGCATTAGCCATGAATAAAAGAAACCTAAAATGTGTCGTGGGGGGGGGCACGAAAGATTAATTTATCACATTTGTCTCACATAACACGAACAGCTACTCGTACCTCCAAATATATGAGTAGTAAATTTTGAAAATCCCAGAGGTCACAGACGAATGATAACCACCAAGTCCTAATTCCAATTTAAAAAGTATACGGTTGCTATACAATATATACAATTGTATCCAAATAACCAGATAGAGTGAATGTTTTTCGTGTATTTATTAAAATCTCTCCATAAACCATCAATTAACCTTAAGGAAACAGTAAACGGAAAAGACCATAGTAACGAGTAGAATCCCCAAGCAGAAAAACTGCAAAAATATTGGGTGAAAGCGAAAGCAATAGAACTGCGTAATTCTAATATTCTAATTGATTCAGTTTTTTAATTAGACTATTAGAATTAGAATAAAATATTATTACTGAAAATTATTAATTATATAAGTGATTAAATAAGTAGTAATATTGTTTATTATATTTAATTAATTAATGATGTCATTCTCAAACAAAATAGGAAACACAACTTGTTATAGGAAACGTAAGTAAGATTAGACACTTTGGATGTGTGGAAACGAAAATATGTAAATAAAAAAGACAAAACCCATGAAAATAGAGGATCACGGAAAATATCAGTGCATCCTGAATGAAAACCTATGGAACAAGCAAAACATTTCAACTATTTTTAGACACAAGTTTTATTGAAGATGGTAAATTAAATATGGAAATAGAGAACAGTGTTAGCAATACCATGTATAACAGAAAGCCAACTGAATAAATTGATATGTAATAAGAGAAAAATTAGTCAAAGTACTAAACTAGCTATAGGAGGACAATGTTCAAATCATTTTGTTTAATACAATAGTTTGATTTTTAAAAATAATTTACCATTTGGTGTAGCCTTCTTGTGAATTGTATTCCAGTTTAATGTTTGAAATGGCTTTAAATATTGTTGAAGTGTGTACTGTTAGCTGAAATTAATACTGAATTTTTTGTAACCTGTGTTGTGTCATATATATATATCTCTCTCTGTATAAATAAAATATTTTAATTTATAAAAAAAATTCAAATCAAGTTTAACTTTTTTAAAAAAACAGTTTTTAAGCAGCTGATCAAAGACTAGAGAGTTTTTAGAAAAATTGTCAGAAGTGCTACAGAAAACTGAAATATTTGATAATATTGAGGTTTTGACAAATAATTGATTAATGTAGAGATACACTGTTAATAGGTGGATAATAATAATGCAAACTTAATCATTCTGTGCTCATAAATCATCGAATTTTTATATTAATTAACGATTTTAGTTGATTTTTAAATATTCCAGTTTAATTGGAATAATCCATCGAAAATAAGATTATGAACATGTGACTTCTAAATTCAAATACTCTATCGAAGAAGTTAAGATCTTGAGTATTCAAATACTCAAAGCTTCTATCGTTGTTGAATTCTTCCTTAACTGAAAGGTAAAGTCATGGGTTGAATTAGAGAGAATGTTATTCGACTCAAAAACAGTTAATGACACTATTATTGGAATTGTGATAACATTAAGGAGTATACATTAATATCAATTTGAAACTGCGTCATTTGAAATTCATTACTAAAAATGCAGTTCAATTTGAAACTGCGTCATTTGCAATTCATTACTAAAAATGCAGTTCTCTTAAATATAATGACCTTATTCTTTATAAAAAAGAACCTCCCCCCACACACAAACACAAACATTACTTTTCAAATTCGACAATATCTACGCCATCGCATTACGAAATGTATAATCTAATAATTTTCGCCACTTAAAAATTTTTAGAAATGTATTGTTGGTGTGCCATTCAAAGAGTAGAAACATTTGCAATAGAAGCTATACCGTAATGATAAGTAAAAGCTTTTTTAACAACTTCTGTGAAAAACAGAGAACAAGATACCTGTGAGATCTACTTTTTCAAGTTTGTGCCATACGTCAGTCCAAGGCTTTTCTTCAAAGATCTCGATTCCATTTCCATTTAAGAAAACATCGGTCAGATGTTCCATCTTATTAAATATATCATCTGGAAGTGATGTGATTTCATTATCGCTGTGTGTAGAAAAAATAAATAAGTTAGAATGTTGCATGTGATATATTTGGAATTGGCTTGTTTTGAACAAAGAACAAACAACAATTTTAAGAGCTAAGCGATCAGAACCGTAAGTAAAATGGTCTATTGTAGGGATGATTAGAACAACTAAGAATTTAAAAGAAAGTGCTGTAAAGCACTTTAAAATTAAATCATCATCTTTAATCAATAAATTTATTTAAAATAATGATCATATTTAATTTTATTGACTTAAGATTGTCCTTCTTCTATTTAGCACAATTAGATATTGCAACACATTATCAGATAAGCAAAAACCTGTTTTCCGCAGTTAATATTATAGATGGAAATGCCTCGTTCACAAGGAAGTCGTAAAGAGCTCAGTAATTATCTACGATGTCCTTTGGTGGAAAATCCTGGGTTCGAATCCCCTTCCGGATGGAGTGAAACAGCACTGAGAAAGGATTTAATGTAATATTAAATTTTTTGCACGATTTCATCTTAGTCACTGAGACATCATCGGAAAATACAACATGAGATTTGTAACATACAAAAAGACAACATAAAACTTAGTGAAACACGTCGACGAAAGATAAGAGTTGTAACTAGGTGGGACGCTCTCTGTGGGCACATATTGGTGGCCTACGACATAAACTGAGATCTCGGAGTATTACTATTTCCGATATTTGGGAATTAAAGCAACCGTATTTATTCAAATTAGGCTGATTTTTGACAGCAGCTATTCATTCAACATACCCCAAAAGAAGGCATCAAGTGATGTGAGATCAGGAGAACGTGAAGGCTACGGGAATTCTGAGAATCTCGAAATGAGCTTCCCGTGGTAGTGTTTTGATAAGTAGGCACTAGAGCCACGTGATGTGTGACAGGTTGCTCCGTCCAGTTGGAATACCTGTGCACGAAATGGCATGTTGTTGGAACGACACATCCTATGCAAATCCTGGGTGAACGGAACCAACACATTCTCGATATAGCGTTCGCTATTCAAGGTCACGGTTACACCACCCCTCTTTATACCGCACACCATGCCGTGACCTTCTCGCTGTGAAGAGGTTTCTCTTGGACAAATTCAGGTCTCGAGAAACCAAGAAACCTAGAAACAGACTGATGGCAACAATAGTACAATAAATAGTACTCCTCTTTTCCATCCATCAACACACCCCAACAGTATGCTGCTAACTATAAAAAATCTTAGACATTACACAAACATGCTAAACCACTACTTTTCCGGAAAATATCGAAAAATAATAACAATTCCATATCAAATCAGACCTCAGCATATAACATTCATTACAAGTAATTGCAATAATGCCTATGGAAAAGTCAATTCTTTATACCAGACTTATTAAATAAGCTTTCGCACAACAAAAACAACATAACTTCATACGCTGCCATAACGGGAGAGCGCTTTATGGTCCTTATACTCAATACCCGGCAATAACAATCCCTAATATCAAAGTAGCCACATAAAAAAAAAACTATTAGTACTCGAATGACACCAAAAACATCTTCATAATAAGCCAAACAGTGGCTTCGAAAGATGTAAATCCTTATAATATTAATATGTAATGAGTAATAACATAATAATATTGCAACATACTAAAATATTATTAATTACTGTTATTAATAATAATAATTAATATTTTTATATTGTAGTAAACAGCAATATATTACTATGCAACATAAAATATAATGTAATAAAAACAATATTCCTATTAAAAATTATGTAAACAGTATGTTTATGCAAAATAGGAAATAGGAAATAATATTTTAATTATAATAGAAAAAAAAAATTATTATTATTATTTTCGGGCAGCAAGCAAGGAAACAAAGCCGGCAACATCGATCCTAACCGACAAGAAACTCCCAACACCATTCTACATATCTGAACACTAGACTTCGTACTTTAAAAGTCCCTGTGGACGAATGATTCACAGATATTTATGAGACTGAATGAAAACACTCCAGTTTATATCATTTCAAGAGAATACCTCCTACATAGCCTACCAATAAAAAACATCAAAACTCCACATTCTTAAGAATAATATTTAAAATTAACTTAAAAAGTATATCATGGAGATCTCAAATCTAGGCGAATATATCCAGTCAGAAAATATCAAATTTAAGGTCTTTGATTCCTTGAAGAAATAGACAGACGACATTTCCACCAATACCGACTTCACTATAATACACATAAACATAAGAAGTATAAAAAAACACTAGAATACACTGATAGTACTGCAACTACACTGGACAAACATAGACGTACTAATCCTGATCGAAGTTGCAATAAACGACACAGAAATTTACACATACCACATTAATAATTACCACACCTACAACTTATGTAGACCAAACAAAAGAGGAGATGGCATCGTGGCAATTATCAAAGGAAAATACAATGTGATAGAAAAACAAACTCGTTTCGAACATGCGGAAACACTAATTTTGGAAATCACAAATAGCGACAAACAGCATCAAATACACAATAAACATAATATACAGATCCCAGATAATAATCCACTCAGCTTTCTGCATGAATTAGAATCATGGCTAAGCGGCATTGAACCCCGTACAACACATAGGCTCATCCTAATAGGAGACATTAATATAAATACCCTTGACCACGCTTCTTCAATCACTAACACACACTTTGATATACTAAGTCAGTACAACATAAACTCTACCATAAACTCCCCAACAAGAGTAGAAATATTCAACAATTCACTAACGTAATCATACATATCAACATACGGGTCCCCATCAATATATATACCTCATCAATAATTTACACCAAACTCGCCGATCCCTACTTTGTATCAGCTTTGTTTCATTATGCCAGTTCCTCCTCACCTTACCTCAACACTGCAAATCTCTACAAAAACCCATCATATTGAGGAGTATTGTCAAAAACCTTATAAAAAATACAGACCGGAATTGCCTACTCAAAATAAATGATCCTGTACCTTTATACGAAAACTTCCAACTAAAGTTCACAGAAATATACAAAAAAGTAATAAAGCGTGCACAAACGAGGAGACATACAGACAATAACACATGGATAAATGACGAAATTCCAAACAGTATTACTGTAAAAAAAATCTATGGAAAAAAACTAAGAAGTCACCCAATAACACTCATTTACAAACATTATACAAAAACACAAGAAACCATCTAACAACAAAGATTCGTAGGGCAAAAAGACACTACTATTTCCAAAAATTTACAGAGTATAATGACAATATGAAGCAAACATGGGTTACACTTAACGAATTACTAACTCGAAAATAGAAAACTTCAGCACAAAATTTTATTGCAAAAAGCTTCGGTCAGGATATAAACCAAAAAGAACTAGCAAACTCATTCAACCACACCTTCACAAACAATATCACACAACTCAAAAAAGATAATCTACGAACGATCAATAAAAAATTACCAACACAAAGTTAACAGCAAACCATGTATTTTTCAGCAGTAACAAAACAGGAATTGAAGGAAGCACTCTTACAGCTAAAACCAAAGTTCACTCCAGGAATTGACAAAATAAGACTCACAGATCTTTTAACACTATGAACAAATAAATCCAATACTTTTGAGACTCGTGAACATAATATTCGACACAGGCATTATTCCACAACAACTAAAAACTGCGATTACGCCAATTTTAAAATATGGTAAAAGAAACGATGCACAGAACTACAGACCAATAGCTATCCTACCAGTCATCTCAAAAATTCCAGAAAAAATAACACACACCAGACTACAGAGCTATTTACAGAAGTACAACAGTATCTCACAAACCAATACGGCCTTCAGAAAACAAACAACACCATCATTTGTTTAGAAGACATTGCTGACGCCATAAACAAAGCCCTCTATAAAAACAAGTACGCCGTCCTTATACTGCTGTACTTAACCAAAGCAATTGATACACTTGAACATGACATACTACTCACCAAACTATACTCAATAGGTATAAGAGGAACACTTGCATACCTGGTTCAGCAACTATCTCTCAAACAGAACACACGTAACAAAAATAGGCACACGTTACAGCCGGGATATACAAATCAAAAACAGTGTTCCTCAAGACGCCATATTATCACTCTATTCAACATATATACATTAACGATGTTCATAACCTGACCACACGAAGTCAAATATTTCAGTACTCAGAAGACACCGCTCTACTAGCAGTCCACACAGACATCAACACACGGCTCTCTCCAAAGCACAACAAGACCTAATTGAAGTCAAAACGTACTTCTGCCAAAACTCAATTGTAAAGACACAAATGTTAATAATACATAATCCGGGAATTATGCGCCCCGACCCACTGTCAATACACTGTCATACCCTGCATTAACAACAAGAATACCTGCCAATGTCCCGAAATGAAATCCGTAACACATGCAAAATACCTTGCCATTTACATAGACTGCCACCCCTTAAATGGACAAAACATATAGAATATCTACATATAAATTCCGTGTCATCGCATCAAAACTCTTCCAAGTAAAAGACATGATTCCATCTAGCAGAAAAGAACTCCTGCATCATGGTATTAGTAAATTTCTACTCAGGTACGGTATAACAATCTATGCAAACACATCAAACAGCCAACTAACAAAATTAGAAATATTAGATAGGAAAACTGTGTCAACAGTGATTTGGAGACTTTATACACAACCAATATCCGAACCGCTTATGGCGATATACAGAATCCTGAGGATTAAAAATCTGAAACACTACATAATGTTACTAAGGAATTACTTCAACATCATCTATCGTAACAACAGAGACACACATCGCATAACACGACCCACAACCAGACCCTTCAACAACTCATACAGTTCTTTTTCAAAATCACATCTGATACCCACGCTACTCAACAACCTACCAAGAAATTTAAAACACACAGACAAATTCAAAACATTAAAACACAAACTTTGTAAACTGTGTTGATACAGTTTACAAACTTTGTAAACTGTATCAACATATAGCATTATATGTTATAAGTTAATATAGCATTAACACTTATATACACATCACAAATTACCAGCATCCAACACCTACATTCTATCCATAAACAGTACCAAACAACATAAATAGTGAAGGCTAATCCGACTCTCTTCATAAAAGTTAACCTTAAATTCGAAGTAGGTGGGATTATCCCGCCTCATTCAAATAATCCTCATAATCATATACTGCAAATTATTGTAATGTATATGTCAGTAAGGTGTAGAATAATAAATGATGATACTGATATGAATAAAATTATGTGTATTTATATTCAAAGAAAGAAATATTAAAAAAAATAAAGTACTTAAACTGCATGCAGAATTTTGTACAGAGCAAAAAATTCAATATGTCTTAATTGTACATATGTAAAATCTGTACTCTGCAAACAGCCATCTAGAGAAAATATTAAAATTACATCGGAAAAGTATTTCCACAGTGATTTGGAGGCCTCACATACAACAGCTAATAACCGAACCCTTTATGATGATGCACAAAATCCTGACCATAAAAAATCTGAAACACTACATAATGTTACTAAGGAATTACTTCAACAAAACCTATCGTAACAACAGAGAAATGTATCGCATAACATGACGCACCACAACTCTTTACATCCCTAGATCCTTCAACAACCCCTATACCCTTCTAACGAACTGTGGAACCTATATCAACACAATGAATATAGTACTAACACCTATTTTCACTTCGGATATTAACAGCATCAAACGCCCACTTTCCGTCCATAAAAATACCAAACAAAATAAATAGGGAAGACTAATCTTACTCTCTTCAAAAAAAAAAAAAGCTAACCCTAGCTTCGAAGTAGGTGGGATTATCAAATAATCCTCATTAACCAATCACTACAGTTAACTTCAAAGTCACAATACCTTAACCGAAAATAATAAGGATGCATCTTCAACGCCCACCTTTCCTAATTGGGTTGTGGGGGCAACAGCTGCAAGAGGAACTTCCAATGGTCACAACCCTCTGCCACCAAGCTCAGGTGTTCTGGTGGGATTCCCCAACGTGTCCACCCAAGATTTTGGATATAATCTATCCAGCGAGTCCTTGGCCTTCCACGTCGCCTCCCTCCCTCTGGCTTGGCAAAGAGGGCCTGCTGAGGGAGCTTCCCTTGTGGCATTCTGACCAGGTGTCCATACCAACGTAATTGTGGTCTCTCAACACGGAGAAACAGCGGATAATAAGGATAATAATTATAATTATTGTTATTATTATTTTTTTTTAATTTTTTTATACTTTATACTTTATACTTTTTACAGTTTTTATACTTTAATGTGGTTCAAACTCCTGTTGTTAATTTAAAAGTGTCACAAAGTAACTCTTCTTGTCACGCTGAAGACAGTGATATATAATTCATCGCAATAGGCCAAGTGAAATCCAAATTTTGAATGTGCTGAAAATTGGGCAGAGTTCACCGTGGTCACTAACGAGCATACAAAAGGACGTCGCCATCTTTACAGTTGTCCGAGGGAAGAAAAGTGAGCCATGAAGTGCAACAAGTACCTGAAGGAATTATCGTCCGACGGAAGTCATAACCTGCAGGAAATGCCTTAGGAATCTTCACATTACATGATCCGGACTTTCAGAAACAACATGGCAAAGCAAATTCAATGCCAAGCGAGAGGAATGGAAATGCCTATACTGCAGAGAGGACAAAGAAACGCCGCCTCCCACGACGCAACTGATTACGTCGGAGGCAGAAGCGGACGATGAACTGAACAGAAAAAAACACCGGTGAGTCTTATAATTTGAGTTCCGTAAATTTATTACTAGAAAAAGGTTTAGAAAATATAAAAGCCAGCTTGGTAGATCTTGTCCAAGAACTATTTGATAAACAGAATAAAGAAATAACAAAAAAATTAGCGAATCTGAAGAGTTTGTTAAATTTAATAATTCAAAAGTCGAAGAAGTCTTACAAACAGTAAAAGACATTAAAATCCGCATTAATGGATTAACTCACAGACAGCACAAATTGATAAAAGACACATCGGAACTCCGTCAAGAATTTAATTCCCTGAAACTTCAATACGAAGTTTTAAACCAACAACAACAGAAAGAAGACCTTGTCATTAACGGTCTTCCAGAAACTGAATCCACAGAAAATCCACAGAGACGTAGTTTCAAAGTCAGGCCATGCAAGTGACTTCCCCCTAGAGCATAATGATATTCAGACCATAAATCGGTTTCCCAGAAAGAACAAAAAACAAGGCTCGACTACGACTCGCACCAGTCATAGTTCGTCTGAAAAGTAAGGCTACAAGAGACAATCTCATAAAAGCCAGCAGACTGAAAAAACCAGTAGTCAAGGATTTAATTGCACCGCAAGGCAATACGCCAATCTTTCTATCTGAGTATTTAACACCTTTCAATCAGAATCTTTTGAACCAAGCAAGAAAAGAAAAAACGTAAAAAAAGTATCAATTTTTATTGATCAAAGACGGCAAAATATTCTTGAGAAAATCACTGACTTCAAAGTGTATACAAATAAAAAGCTCGGAAGATATAGACAGGTTGCCAGAGTGAAACAAAAGACTCCAACTTAGTTTAATAAGAAGATCTCAGCACAACAAAAATGAATGTGAACCATCAGATAGATGTAATTACACCAGAATAAATCAGTAATTGTACTTTCGAATGGCTTGATGCATGGAAACAACAAACAGTACAAGCGAGAGGTCTCTCAATCTTGAACGTTAACATCAGAAGCATCCGAAAACATTGGTTATTGTTACAGGCTTATCTGAGAAATTACACTGATATAATTGATATATTGATTATTACAGAAGTATCCATAACTAATGACGACGCGACTGTTTTTCAAATTCCAGGCTTCCAACAACACAGATCATGCCGCCAAACAAAACGACGGGGTGGAATATTAATATTTATCAAACAAAAATTAATAGCAAAAGAAACGGCCTATCAGTTTGAGCATGCTGAAACCCTTTGCCGCGAAATCACTAATACGACCAATAGACAGCATCCCATAATACTAAATGCTATTTACAGGCCACCAAACCTAAAGAAATATGCTCAACCGAATACCTAATGATAATTGGCGACATAAACATAAATATTGCAAACGAAAACCAGAACACTGTACAATACCTAGACAGACTATCAATGTATAATCTAACACCAACAATAACATCTTGTACTAGAGAAGAAATATTCTGAAATACTATCACTGCCTCCTGTCTAGATCATATAAACATCCGAGCACCACCAAACAGTTACACTGCATCAGTCACAGAGTGCAAAGTAGAACCATTACTTCACCGCTCTAAACCTGCACACCAAGACAATATCCATGCAATAGTCCACAGAAGAAAAGCGACAGAAAACAATAATAGAAGAAGAAATAGTCAACCACGAAATAAGAAAAACAGACTGGGAATACCTGGCGTCACATTCAGCAGATATCTTATACAACAACATTAAACTCACACCGGAGGAAATCTATAAGAAAGCTACAAAGAAAGTCCGAATTCGTTCAAAAATAACACAAAATCCTTGGATAACACAAAACTTAATCCTAGAAATACACAGAAAGGACGCTTTATTGAAAGAATTCTAGCGATATCCAAATAACACAACTTTAAAAACGGAATATAAGATAACAAGGAATCGCCTTAAAACACAAATCAGAAATGCAAAAAGAAGCTACTACATAGACAAACTAACCTCTGCACAAAACAACATGAAACAAACATGACATCTGATCAATGAGATGCTAGATTTTGCTAGATTCACACACCCAAAATACCATACAAACTTAATGAAACAATATATTCGTTCAGGCTTCCAGTTCAGGCGAAGCATCAATACATTCCAAGTTATAGTCTGTCTGTGCGTGCGTTCGTGTGCGCGCGTGTGTGTGTGTGTGTGTGTGTGTGTGTGTGTGTGTGTGTGTGTGTGTGTGTGTGTGTGTGTGTGTGTGTGTGTGTGTGTGTGTGTGTGTGTGTGTGTGTGTGTGTGTGTGTGTGTGTGTCTAACTTTTGGACTAAGTAGGCAGTTCAATCTCCGCTGGTATCCAATCAGAGATAGCTGTCCCAAGCCAAGGCTATCACTAATTAAGTGGCACACAGTGAACAGAAACAACTCAACAAAAACCGCCATCTCGTGTCCCTAACCCTAACACAATATATTTAATCTCTGAAATAGTGTGGGTTCTACGGTCGATTTTCTTAAGTTTATGGGACGAAAAACCCGACTATCCGGGAGAAAAAATCCGCTTGCCCGTGCCAGAGATCGAATAACTCGGGAAGCTGTTGAAAAAAGCCTTAGAAATATTTTTTCTAATCGCCGACTAGATTCGAAACCAAGATGTCTTCCTTCTTGCGGTCAAGTGCTGTGATGTGCAAATGCCATCAACTGAGTTACACAGGCTCCTTTTTTAAAAAAAATCAGCTAACGCCTTTTTATTCCCGTATATAGGGAGTATTTAGCCCTATCTAACTTTTGGAGACTGAGTGAGAAGTTCAATCTCCAATTATATATATATATATATCTTGTTTCTTGCATAAATAGAATAATGAAATTTAATGAATGAATAATGTAACCTTCATAGAATAAGTAGAAGAATGAAATTTATACACAAAGGAACAATAATTCTATTATTCTACGTATGCGCCTAATGCATACGTAGAATGATATCTGATGGCTACTTTCAGCCATCAGATATCAGTTGGTCATTTGTTTTTCACAATGCGCAGTAAATGAAAACGAAGTATTATATACAAACTTTTACTGCAAATTCATACCGTAAATCCAAGGAGTTTAGCCTAGAAGGATCTGGAAACATGGATCGGGCAACGGTATTAATCTTGTTTCCGGTTAAAGAGAGTCTTTTAAGTTGATCAAGTGAGTTGAACGCCTTGTCGCCTACTCTTTCCATAGCATTTCCGGTGATGTATAGCTCTTCCAGACTATAAGGTCCGTTTTCAAACCATTCATTGGAAATTTCTCTAAAGGTGTTCGCTTCCAAGGTCAGACTTCGTAACTTCACGAGGTGAAAAAGAACGAGTCGGTTAAGAGGATAATCGTAATTATTAAAGCAGTTGGAGAACTTCAGAGTTTCCAAGAAATTTTCCAGACCCATAAAAGGAGGTTGAGTGAAAGTTCCCATGTAATTAATTTGGGTGACGTTAAAAAAAATAGATTTAATCTTAAGTCCGTCGAAGTATGAGGATGGTAAATAGTCGATTTTCGAATTACTTATCACGAGCAAAGAAACGGCTTTATCTTTAAACTTGCTTAAAGGTTTGGTCAGTTTAGAAGTGAACTTAAGCTTATTACAATTAATCTCAAGACCGTCTTGGGAAAGACTACATGTACATGGCTTTATTTCACTGTTATAGGGACAAATCAGTTGCTGTCCCTGGATAAGCGACTGGAGCAAACTCAACAACACGAGCAGCACTAGGATTCTCTGAAATCAGAAAATAAAGATTAATACAAATAAATGAATTGATTATTTGATTTATCTTTAGTCATACTGAACATTTTAAAGGTGCGTTGCATAATTAATGAATTAATTAAAATTAAAATTAAATATTAAAATAAATTAAATATAGCGGTAATTAAAAAATTTGGATTAAGTAAAAGCTGAATCTTTCAAAGAAATAATTCGATATGAATTATTTCTTTGAATATATAGATGCGTAGACTGTGTAGAAGGAAGTTATGTGAGGATTTCGATATGTGGGGTGAACCTGCGGGAAGATTAGATTAGATTTGAATAAGAGGAACGGCCTACACCTGAATGCGTTTGGTATCAGGAGTATTGAAAAACTAATAACTGCTGTGAAGCCTAAAACAGTCAGAGAAACTAAATTTTAATGGGAAGAATTTTGAGAATATGAGTGTAAGCGCGAAAATGTTACGAGGGTTGTCTGAAAAGTTCTCGTCCTAACAATGAAAAAACGAATTTATAATTTCAAAATTATTTTTCAACATAGTCTCCCTTAAGACTAATACATTTATTCTAGTGATACTCCAGCGCCAATATCCCTTCCCTTTAGTGGTTCTCAGTAAGATCTGCAAAATAGCCTCAAAAGCTGCAAGCAATTCCCACTTGATTCAAAGAAAAACGCTGACACCAGCGAAGAAGTGTTTTAGTTTTGGGAAGAGATAGCTGTCAGATGGAGACAAATCTGGGGAATAGGGTGGATGTTCCAACAATTCCTTATTCAAATCCCTTACTTTCGATATTGATAAAACACCTTTGTGGCTAGGTGGATTGTCCTGATGAATGATGATTTCCCCCCCCCCCCCCCTGAAAACCAGGTCTTTTCTCACGAATGTTTTTCGTCCAGTCTGGTTAAAGTTCGGAATAATATTCTACGGTTATTGTTTTACCCTTTTTCGAGAAAATTAGTACAAAAATGCCTTTAGCATCCCTAAAACATCGACATCGTGACCTTTCCTGCTGATGGAACATTCTTTGTCTTCTTTGGCGCAGATCAATCGGCTTCTGTTCACTGTTTTGACTGCTGTTTGGATTACAGTGTGTAATGGTGAATCCAAGCGTCATCCATAGTAATACATCTACGACAAAATCAGTTTTATTCTTGTTAAAACTCACCAAGCTGTTCAGAGATTTTCATGCGAGTGCATTCTTGGTCTGCTGTGAACAAACACGAGATCCATCTTCCGCACATCATTTTCATTTGCAATCCTTCATGCAAAATATATCCTAACACGTTCTTTTGAAATGCCCCTATTGTCTGAGCAATTTCATGCACTTTATCAATGATTTCTGATTTTATTACACTTTTTTGGACATCCTTCATGTAGTTCATCTTCAAGGCTGGTACGGCCACGTTTAAACTCGGCAGCCCAATTCTTATTTGTCGAAAACGAAGGAGAAGAGTGCCCATAAACTTTTATGAACTTCGAATGGATATCTTTTGGCATTAAACCTTCTTTTACAAAGAATTTTATCCATTTCAAGGGATACAGACAACATGTTTGCTTAAGACAGCTGCATAAAACAAGCTACTTGATAGAATGACTTGCAGTTTCACTCGGATGCTTATGACAGACGTACCAACTTAGAAAAAAAAATCTTGCCGATAGTGTTGCCATCGATGGTCGAGGCCGAGAACATTTCAGACCCCCCAGTATATAATTATGCTAATGACTGGAATGGGCATTATCATGGAAATTATTAAGAGGAGATAACGATTGCGACTTTGTTCGGTTCGGACCAATCAAACGTGTGCAAAGATGTCTACATGTATATGTCACTTGAGTAGAATAGAGATCTGCAAGTAGTCCAACTGTGTCATGAAGACCATGCGGGTAGATTATAATGTCTGTACACGAATGCTAGGA
Source organism: Typopeltis vanoorti (assembly GCF_054136105.1). NCBI lineage: Eukaryota > Metazoa > Arthropoda > Arachnida > Uropygi > Thelyphonidae > Typopeltis > Typopeltis vanoorti. The sequence goes on along the minus strand of NC_143571.1, from coordinate 29,485,254 downwards.
GTTTCAGAAACAAAGGGGAGTAGAGTTGTTGCCTTGGTTAATGTGCGTGGACCTCAGATTGCAGGCATTAGTGAGATCTGGTTATCAGAATCAGACATACTAACTGCTATCGATTGTAAAGGTACAGTATTTTTATGAAGGATAAAGAGAAGGAGTCGTGCTGCTAATGATGTTGTATGGCTATCCAATTAGGGTTACGACCTATGATTGTAGTATTAGTAACAGCATTTCATGTGGCAATGAATTAGAAGCCATCTGCTATGAAGTTGAATCTAACAAGGTCAACTACATAGTGGGATGTTGTTACACACTTGTAACAGAAATAAAACAGAAGATAAACCTTGTGTTTTATTTCTTGTTCCTCATTATCGGTTGAAAACCTGATTTCAGTATACTTAAATTAAAATTTAATTTTAATATTTTCCTACATTTTCCTACCTTTTTTTCATTCACTAGCGTCAATCACCTACACAAGAAGAAGAGTTTGCTGAACTGTTGGTTGAGGGAAAAAGGTATGATCTCGATGATTTAGCAACAGATCCTCTGCTCGATCGAATAAACGAATGGGATTATCCCATATTCGAACTCCAGGAGCATTCCAAAGATCTCATACTTAGTCAGGTAAAATTAATCGTTCGAATATTTATATAATTGAAATATGCACACCGCATTGCATTCTTCGTAGCGATAAAATGCAGGATTTCCCAATGCTAAATAAGATATCACTAACTCAGGTTAAATAAATTAATTAATATAAAAAAGATCAAATACATAGTGGGGTGTTGTTACAGACCTGGTAGATCGGTTGCTAATGATGAAGAAATACATCACCAAACAGAGACGATGGGCGCGAAAGGGGTAATCATAATGGGAGAGTTTACTTATCCTAACGTTGATTGGGTAGTAGAAAATCTCATGAATGAAGTTAACGGAATTTATTGAACTATTAGGAAACAACTTCCTAAAACAGCATGTGAGAGAAAGAACTCGAGGTCATCGAGTGGTAGATTTGATTATAGTGTCCGAGGTGATTTAAGTTAAAGATGTGACTATTCTGCTTGTGGTTGATGACAGTACTCAGGGCCCCGCAAACCCGGCGGTGCAAATAGTGCACCACCCGGGCGGCCACATTGATAGGGCGACATTTTATGTTGCTAATATTTAATTTGGATTATACAATAAAGTATTAGGGGCGACCGATAAAATTTTGCACCCAGGCGGCAAATATCCTTGGTATGCCCCTGAGATTACTCACTTGGGAAGTGGCTAACTTTATGAATATTCCATTCAGAAAATGTTACATGCTGAACTACAAAGCAAGAAATTATGACCAACTGAGGAGTATACTGAGTCCATTGGAATGGGATCGTTTGCTTGATGGGAAGAATATCGACAGTGCATCGGAAGCATTTAAAAAATAAAAAAATAATGAATACCAGAATGTGTCCCGAGAGTTCAAAGAATAAATAGGGTAGGAATCAAATGGATGTGCAATCTCATTAAGCAAGATATTCCTAAGAAAATTATGATGCGGAAGAAATACTGTGTGCATTATGATGATATCCGTTGTGAAAATTATTAGCAGCAGGCTAGAATAGTCACAAATCTTGTGCGGAAAGCTAAGTCTGAGTATGAAAAGAAAGTGGCGCTGCGTGCTAATGACGACCCACAGGAACTATCGATGTGCTGAAAGTAAACGAAAGAATGAATATGAAAGATGGTATGCGGGTGATCGATGCAGAAGCGATTGTTTAACTAATAAGAAGCCATTTTGCTAAAAGTTATCAACCTGGTAGATGCAACATTGAATTGACCACTACCTCTTCACTCTATGAGGAAACTCGCGTATGAGGAGGAAATACTAGAATGCAGCACAAACTGAATAATTTCATATTGCAGAATTCTCAATAAGAATTCATATTCCAATATTCCAATGATGTTCCCATGTAACGCTGAAACGAACGTTCACATGTAAAGAGAAGGATGTCTTTTTGCCTCTTTTTAAAAAGTCTTGATAAGACCTCACTTGAATTATTGTGCTCAGGTCTGGTCTCCTGTGAGGACTAGATTATTCTCTCATAGGATGTTGCGTGATTGGAATGGATTGCCTTTGGATGTTGTGAGTGCAAGCAGTGTGAGTCAATTCAAGAATAAGTATGATAGGCGACACGTGGAGTACGGTGCTTCCCTCGATGAGTCCGTGACTTCCTGGAGGTATCTCTTTATAATAATAATGATGATGATGATGATGATGATGATAATGATTTTAACCTAACATAACTCACAATACCTCTATTTAATCCGCCAACTACAACTACCACAACGATATTACTGCCATCAACACACGACGCCACCTACCACGTAGAAACCTTTCGAGTATTTTGTGTCTAAATTACGGGTGCTCTAATGGCTGATTTGCCGGAACACAGGGTGAGAAACCTAATTTTTTGTCGAAAGAAAAAAAAAAAACATAGCTCCCTCCTTGTATGCGATCGGCTAACTCAACTTACATTGAAAATGCTCAATGGGCTTTTTGAATTGAAAGGGCGAAATGACGTCGTCCGCTGTTCTTCTGTTGTTCAGCTATGGACGCATATGTGTGTGGGTGGATGTGGGCGTGAGGGATACCCAGAAATAATTGGAATTATATTTTAAATTATTATTATTATTATTATTATTATTATTATTATTATTATTATTATTATTATTATTATTATTATTTAGTTTTATAGGTTTAAAGTGTTAATTAACTCATGTTTCTAACTTGAAAGTGCTACTATTTAATTCTACTAGTCACGTTGTCAGGCTGAAGACAGGGACGTTCAAATTACCAAATCGGATAAATAAGATTCAAATTTTCAGTGTTGGAAGTTCATAGAGTGTACTGCAGTCACCAGCTAACGAAAAACAAAGGATGTCGCCATTTTAAAAGTCGCACTATAGTCTATAACGGGAAGAAAGGATAAAGGTCACCGAGACAGCGAAGTTCAAGCAAAATGAGCTGTAACAAATGCAATAAGCCATTAAGCGATGAAGGGGACGGGCCGCAGTGTTCCGGATGTAACAAAAAAACAACACTTCCAATGTTCAGGGATCTCAGAAAGCACGTGGAAAGCAAAAGGAGTTGTGAAACGGACCGAATGGCGATGTCAACAGTGCCATGAGAAAACGAAGAACGAAGACCAGTCACCAAAGAAAAGTAACGACGCATCAAGGTAAGCCGCTTCCGGATCCTAAAATTATAGATAACTTTGATTCATTTAAACTCATAGTGAAAGACTTATTAAATGCACACATGGAACAAATTACCAAAAAATTCGAGGGGTATGAACATTGCATACAGTTCAATAACGAGACTTCTGAAGAAATGTTAGGAACCGTGCGAGAAATAAAGACGAAATTAACGGTAGCGATAGAAACGCAAGAAACACTCTAACGTGAAAATCAAGAATTGCGGAAAGAAGTAAACACACTCAAGTGTCAAATGGAACACATGCTACAAAAAGAAAGAAAAAGGAACTTCAATTTGAGGGAATAACGAAAGAAAATAACAGAAGACTTAAGCAACATAATGCAACTGACGGCAGCAAAATTGGAATTCAAATCGCAACCACAGATATCACCTCTATTAACAGAGGCCCACAAAAAAAATAAGGAGAGACCGCCACCAATCATCACTCGTTTTACCAACAGAAATCTGAGAGACTCCATCCTTACAGCAAGCAAGAAAACAAGACCGATAATAACGATCCTAACTGAAAAGAAACCCCCAACACCAATCTATATAACGGAACACTGGACTCCATACTTCAAAAATCTTTTACACCAAGCTAGGAAGACAAAAACAAAGAAAACTATAATTCCTGTGGACAAAGAATTCCCAGATATTTTTGAGAAAGAATGAAAACACTCGAGTATACATAATTACAAGTGAATCCGACTTACACAGCCTACCAATATAAAACACTAACTCTTTACATCCTTAAGAATAAGATTAGAACTCATTTAAAAACTATATAATGGAGATCTCGAACATAGGCGAACATATCCAGTCAGACAACATAAACTTCAAGGTCTTTGACTCTTTGAAGAAATGGTCAGACAGCATTTCCACCAACACCAACTTCACAATCATACACACAAACATAACAAGTATAAAAAAAAAACACTGGCTTACATTGATAACACAGCTCAATTATACCATGATAAACATAGATGCGCTAATAATGACCGAAGCTGCAATAAATGACACAGAAATTTACGCATACAACATAAATAATTATCAAACCTACAACTTATGCAGACCAAACAGAAGAGGAGGTGGCATTGTGGCATTTATCAAAGAAAAATACAATGTGAGAGAAAAACAAACTCACTTCGAACATGCGGAAACACTAATTTTGGAACTCACAAATAGCCGCAATAGTATCAAGTACACAATAAACACAATACACATACCCCCAGATAATAATCCACTTAGTTTTCTTCACCAGTTAGAAACATGGCTAAGTGGCATCGAACCGCGTACAACACACAGGCTCATCCTAATAGGAGACATTAACATAAATACTCTTGACCACGCTTCTTCAACCACTAACACATATCTTGATATACTAAGTCAGTACAACATAAACCCTACCATTAACTCCCCAACAAGAGAAGAAATACTCAATCACTCACTAACACAATCACGCATTGATCATATCAACATACGGGCTCCCATCCATACATATACATGATCAGTAATTAAAGTAAAAATTGCCGATCACTACTTTGTCTCACCTTCGTTTTATTACGTTTAAAACAAACAGTCAACAATCCATGGATAAATGACGACATACTAAATACTATTACTGAAAAAGAAAATCTATGGAAAAAACTTAAAAAGCCACACATTTACAAATCTTATACAAAAACACAAGAAATAAACTAACAGCAAAAATTCGTAGTGCAAAAAGACGCTACTACTTCCAAAAATTCAGGAATATAACGACAACATTAAGCAAACATGGGCAACACTCAACGAATTAGTAATCCGAAAAAAGAAAACTTCAGCACAAGATTTTATTGCAAAAAGCTTCGGTCAGGACACAAACCAAGAGGAACTAGCAGTCTCATTCAACCATGCTTTCACAAACAACATCACACAACTCAAAAAAGACAAACTACCAACGATCAACAAAAAACTACCAACACAAAGTCAACGACAAACGATGTATTTTCCACCCATAACAAAACAGGAACTGAAAGAAGCACTCCTAAAAGTAAAACCAAAGACCACTCCAGGAATAGACAAAATAAGACTCACAGACTTTATAACACACTTTGAACAAATAAATCCAATACTTGTGAAACTCGTGAACATAATATTCGACACAGGCATTATTCCACAACAAAAAAAAACTGCAGTAATTACGCCAATATACAAACACGGCAAAAAAGAAACGATACTGAGAACTACAGACATAGTTACACTACCAGCCATCTCAAAAATTCTAGAAAAATAACACACACCAGACTACAGAACTATTTACATAAGTACAACATCATCTCATAAAACCAATACGGCTTTCAGAAAACAAAAAGCACCATTACTTTATTAGAAGACATCGCCGACACAATAAACAAAGCTCTCGACAAAAACAAGTACGCCGTCCTTATACTGCTGGACCTAACCAAAGCATTTGAAATTAACACAGCTCTCTGTAAAGCACAACAAGACCTAAACGAAATCACAACATACTTCCACCAAAACGCAATTCTAATCAACGCACCAAACACACACATTTTGATAATACACAACCCAAGAATTATATGCCCCGCATCACTATTGATACATTGTCATACATACCGCTTCATTAACAACAAAAATACTTGCCAATGTTCCGAAATCAAACCTGCAACACACGCAAAATACCTCGGTTTCTACATAGAGATTCCCACCTTAAATGGACAAAACACATAGAATACCTACACACCAAACTCCGGATCATCGCAGCAAAACTCTTCCAAGTTAAAGACATTATTCCACCCAACATAAAAAATCTCCTATATCACGGTATCTGTGAATCCCTATTCAGATACAGAATAACAGTCTATGCAAATACATCAATCAGCCACCTAACAAAATTAGAAACACTACACAGGAAAATCGTGTCAACAGTGATCTGGACACCTTACACGCAACAACCAATATCCGACAAGCACATGGCGATACACAGAATTCTGAGCATTAAAAACCTGAAACACTACATGACATTAACAAGGAATTACTTTAACATCACCTATCGAAACAACAGAGACACATATCGTATAACACGACCTATAATAACTCTCTACATCCCCACACCCTTCAATAACTCATACGGTTCTTTTGTGAGATCACATCAGATACCCACGCAACTCAACAACCTACCAAGATAGTTAAAACACGTAGATAACTACAGAACATTAAAAAACGAACTCTGGAAAATATACCAACAAAGTTAAGAAACCATTAACACTAATATACACATCGCAAATCACTAGCATCCAATGCTTACATCCCATACATAAACAGTAGCAACAACACAAATAGTGAAGGCTAAATCCCACTCTCTTCATAAAAGCTAACCCAAGCTTCGAAGTAGGTGGGATTAACTTGTCTCACTCATCTACAAGTAATCCTTATAAGCAAATGCAGAAATTTGTATGTATAATCACTCTTTCTCAAACTTAAAAAAAAATAAATAAAATAAAAATAAAATAAAGTAATAAAAAATATACAAAAAATTCTGTATAATCTTCATTGTTAATATTAGAAGAGCATTTGTTGTAAATACATAATATAAAGGCAAAAAAGTATTATTAAAAATTTTAATTGAAATCCAATGTAGGAATTGCAGCACTTAATGCTGAACTCTGTAAAATTATGAGGTGCAATGTCACACAAGATGTTTATTGTATGTATAAATATTTCAGCAATCAATAAATATATTTTTTTAAAAAATTATTATTATAGTAGAGTTACTTTATGACACTTTTAAATTAAAAACAGGAGTTAGAACCACATTAAAAGTATAAAAAAGAGACCAGCGATACAACCATGCAATCGTTCGTATGCCTAAACAGCGCCCTCTCCCCGTCAAGAATTTAATTCCTGAAACTACAATACGAAGTTTTAAACCAACAACAACATAAAGAAGACCTTGTCATAAACGGTCTTCCAGAAACCAGTCATACTTCGTCTAACAAGCAAGGCTACAAGAGACAATCTCATAAAAGCCAGCAGACTGAAAAAACCAGTAGTCAAGGATTTAAATGCATCGCAAGACAATACGCCAATCTTCCTATCTGAGTATTTAACACTTTTCAATCAGAATCTTTTGTACCAAGCAAGAAAAGAAAAAACAGAAAAAAAAAAAACAGAAGAAAAGAAAAAAAACAGCAAAATATTCTTGAGGAAGTCACAGACTTCAAAGTCTATACAAATAAAAATCTCGGAAGATATAGACAGGTTGCCAGAGTGAAACAAAAGACTCTAACTTAGTTCAATAAGAAGATCTCAGCACAACAAAAATGAATGTGAACCATCAGATAGATGTAATTGTACTTTCGAATCGCTTGATGCATGGAAACAACACACAGTACAAGCGAGAGGTCTCTCAATCTTGCATATTAACACTAGAAACATCCGAAAACATTGGTTATTACTACAGGCTTATCTCAGGAATTACACTGATATTATCGATACATTGATTCTTACAGAAGTATCCATAACTAATGACGAAGCGACTGCTGTCCAAATTCCAGGCTTCCAACAACATAGATCATGCCGCCAAACAAAAAGAGGGGGTGGAATATTAATATTTATCAAACAAAAATTAATAGCAAAAGAAATGGCCTATCAGGTTGAGCATGCTGAAACCCTCTGACTCGAAATCATTAATACCACGAATACACAGCATCCCATAATGCTAAATACTATTTACAGGCCACCAAACCTAAACACGATAAAATTTTTACGCGAACTCAATTGCTGGCTTTCAAGCCAAGAAATATGCTCAACCGAACAACTAATGATAATTGGCGACATAAATATAAATATTGCAAATGAAAACCAGAACAACACTGTACAATACCTAGACACACTATCCGTGTATAATCTAACACCAACAATAACATCATGTACTAGAGAAGAAATATTCGGAAATACTATCACTACCTCCTGTCTAGACCATATAAACATCCGAGCACCACCAAATAGTTACACTGCATCAGTCATAAAGTGCAAAGTAGCAGACCATTACTTCACCGCTCTACATCTGCACACTAAAACAATACCCATGCAATGTCCCACAGAAGAAAAACGACAGAAAACAATAATAGACGAAGAAATAGTCAACCACGAAATAAGAAAAACAGACTGGGAACACCTGGCATCAGAGTCAGCAGATATCTTTATACAACAACATTAAACTTACACTGGAGGAAATATATAAGAAAGCTACAAAGAAAGTCCGAATTCGATCAAATACAACACAAAATCCTTGGATAACACAAAACGTAATCCTAGAAGTACACAGAAACGACGCTTTATGGAAAGAATTAAAGCGATATCCAAATAACACAACTTTAAAAACTGAATATAAGATAACAAGGAATCGCCTTACAATACGAATCAGAAATGCAAAAAGAAGCTACTACAGAGACAAACTAACCTACGCACAAAACAACATGAAACAAACCTGGCATCTGATCAATGAGATGCTAGATTCTGTTCCCAACACCACCGCTTCCGAAACCATAAAACAGAGCTTCATGAAAGACGCAAAACCTATCCAACAACTAGCGAATGACTTTAACCAATACTTTGCAGACTCCATCCAAGAACTTCACAGAAATATTCCCCCAATCACAAAACGAGACCCTCCACTTGCACCGCAATCAAAACAGACATTATGGTTCCCAACGATAAAAGAAGCAGAACTTCTCTCAGCAATACATCAAATCAAACCAAACAAAGACCCAGGAATGGATGGTATCAGACCTAAAGATATAAAGTAACATGCAACTAGTTTAAGTCCTATCCTACTAAAACTAATAAATAAAATATTTAAAACAGGACAGATACCAACTATGCTAAAGACCGCCATAATCACACCCATATACAAACAAGGAAAAAGAAATTTAATCAGCAATTACAGACCCATAGCAACATTACCAATTATCAATCAAATTATGGAGCGGATCATACTGAAGAAACTCACAGCATACACTGAGATATTTAATATTATCCCCAAAACACAATATGGTTTTCAGAAAAATAAGGGAACAACATCTCTCTTGGAAGACTTTATTAATTAATTACAGACTTAATTAATTCCGCTTTAGACAAAAACAAAATTGCCGTGGTAGTCTTTATAGATCTAACTAAAGCATTCGATACACTTACACATCAAACCTTGTTAGAAAAGCTGAGGCATGTTGGAATAGACGGGCCTCTTCACAGGTGGTTTACAAACTACCTCCAAAATAGAAAGCATATCACACGTATCGGATCAAACCGAAGCAGAGAGCTACCAGTAACCTGTGGAGTGCCACAGGGAGCTGTACTCTCCCCAACTCTATTCAACATTTACACGCACGATATTAATCAGTTGCCACTCGAAGGTAAGATATTCCAATACGCAGACGATACAGCAATAATATCCATCCATAATAACGCAAGCATAGCCCAAACAAATATGCAACACGATATAAATCTGATCATAGACTGGCTCACGAAAAACTCCATACACCTAAACTCAGAAAAGACAAAATTAATGATATTCAGAAATCCACTGACTCGACCAGTTGATAACAAATATATAACCATCCAACATCCACTTTCCAACACAAAAAACACAAAGAACAACAAAACCACTACAATCACTCAGGTTGAAACAATACGATACCTTGGAATTTACTTCGATGCAGATATGAACTGGAATAGCCACATAAACCATCTACACTACAAACTCCGAACAATAAGTGGCAAAGTCTACACGCCTAAAAACACTAATATACAAAGCACTATGCCAAAATATATTAAGATACGCTATAACAACGTATGCTTTCTGTGCACCCTACAAATTAAATTGATTAATGTCGCAACAGTACAAAATGACAAAAATGATCTTTTGGGAACAAAAAGAAAATCACGACCTTATAAACATTGCAATGGCAGAACACAAAATACTGACAGCAAAACATTTATGTCACTATGCAGCCTTGCTAAAACATTATTTCGATGCCAACTACAGGACAGTTAGAAATACATACCGTATAACAAGACCTCAGACTACTAATTATATCACATATAAATACAATAATCGCTACGGAAAGGCCACGCGAAACTTCTACATCTCAGACATGATAAACAAATTACCTTTTGAATACAGAAACCTTACAAATTACAATAGCCTGAAAAGAGCTCTAAGGACATACTATGAACAGGAAACACGCACCCAAAATACCATTCAAACTTAATGAAACACAATATATTCGCTCAGGCTTCGAGTTCAGCGACGCATCAATGCATTCCAAGTTATTTGTGTGTGTGTGTGTGTGTGTGTGTGTGTGTGTGTGTGTGTGTGTGTGTGTGTGTGTGTGTGTGTGTGTGTGTGTGTGTGTGTGTGTGTGTGTGTGTGTGTGTGTGTGTGTGTGTGTGTGTGTGTGTGTGTGTGTGTGTGTGTGTGTGTGTGTGTGTGTGTGTGTGTGTGTGTGTGTGTGTGTGTGTGTGTGTGTGTGTGTGTGTGTGTGTGTGTGTGTGCACGCGCGCGAATTTCTCAATCATAGATTTCGTAGCTTCCCAACACAGCAAAATAAAAAAAAAACAATACATAATAACCAATTGGTGTCATCCTCAGATAAGCTTACATATAAGCTTCGTGGATGAAAGAAAAAAAAAATCATGAGCTCTCATTCAAATGCATGTAATGTACGTATCACATGAAAACCAATGTATGTAATGTATTTCTCATATATAAACAAATGTATGTAATGCATATAATAATTGTAACAAATGTATGTAATGTAAAAAAAAATTCTTTTAAAAGTAAATCATGAGTTTACACCATATGTTTCTGAAAATAAGGAAACATAACATTTAGATTGCATATGTGTAAATACTGTTATATAATCACACCTTTACAAACTTGAAAAAAAAAAGTAAACACACAACATGTGTGTTTACTTTTATCTTATACAACTTATGTAACTGTGAACAATATAATTGTAAATTATTATTATGATTGTTATATATAAAAAAACTGTTATCATCATTTCTATTTAAATCTCATTATATGTAGCGCAAAGTGCTGAACCTTGTAAAATAATATACTGAATAGATGATCATTGTACATATGTAAATATTTGAAAGAACAATAAAAAATTAAGAGAGACCTCCAGAGAGTCAGGGAATCATGGAGGGAGGCCACATTCTACACTCACCAGCTATCATACTTATTCTTGAATTCCTTCATACAACTTGCACACAACACATCCAATGGCAATCTATTTTAATCATGTACCACCCTAAGAGAGAAAAATTTAGCCCTCATCCCTCTTAGCGGCATTCATTCTCAGCTTCCAAGGATGCCCTCTTATCCTTTCCCTACCCTCCATAACATGAAACATTCCATCAATTGAAATCCTATATGATCCTTTCAGAAGTTTGTAAGTCTCAATCATATCACCTCTCTTTCTCCTTTTTGCTAGTGTCTGCAGTCTACAAATTCTCAATCTGTCTTCATAATCAGTATTCCACAACCCTGATATCAGTTTAACACTCTTCTTTGCATTCTCTCCACTGTATCAGAATCCCGACGGAAACCACGAGACCAGACCTGCGCACAATAGACCAAATGAGGTCTTATGAAGGCCTTGTAAAGAGGAAAAATAAAATCCTTATCTTTACATGTGAACGTTCGTTTCAGTATTGCAATTATCTACTGAGTTGTATTTGCAATCTTTGCTATATTGAGCTGAACTTCAACTTCCTACTTGCTAACACTCCACGATCCCTAACCTAATCAATTTCTTCTAGCATAATCCCACCAATATAATACGATATTGGATATCGAATCACGCCAACGCATGACTTTGCATTTAATGACAATGAACTGACATCCATTTTTCCTCTATTCATAATTCCAGGCTGTTCAAATCATTCTGCAGTCTATTATGCAAGCACTGCATATCAGCTGCATTCCTGATTACCCTACCTGTCTTTGAATCATCAGCAAATAGTATGTCGCTTTTCAAATCCTTCCCAATATCATTAATGTACAGATTGAATAACAGTTGTTCAAGCACTGATCCTTGTGGTGTACCACTTGTTACCTTAAATCTTCAGACTTACATCCCTCCATATACCACTATTTGATACCTGTCAGTCAGCAATCCGCTGATCCATGCTAATATTGTGTAACCCAAACCCATTTTCTCCAATATACGTAGCAGTCTACCATGCTGTATTCTGTCAAAAGTCTTAGCAAAATCCAAAAGTATCATGGAGTATCCATTCCCCTTGTCTAGTTCAATGGTAGCATTATTATAGTATGTGATCAAGTTGCTAAAACATGACCTTCCCTTATTAAACCCATGCTGTTCATTGCAAAGTAGAGATTCACTGTCAACCCATTTCTGAATGCGACCCTAACCAACTTTTCCAAAATCTTCCTCACTCTGAAATACTGAATGATCGACAGTTATATACATCGGTCTTTACACCACCCTTATGCAATCATACATTCTTTCCATTCTTGCATAATCTTCCCTGTTCTGAGACTCATATGAAACAGCCTGGTCAAAGGAATAGCCAGTTCACCAGAACAGTCTTTTAGCACAATTGCTGATCGCGCGCGCGCGCGACTATGTTCACTCTACTCTGAAGTCATCTAACTCCTCCTTTGTATCCTCTGCGTATTCACATATTTGTTCTCAAGTTTTTCAATGCCTTCTTTCACTCCGAGGAATATAATATGGAAAGGGGAAGAAAATAGACTGATGAATACGCTGGAAGCGTCCGTAATCCAGTTAGAACCGACAGTACTGTTTGGTCGTAAAGATTCGAAACCCACAGGAGCGCGAAGAATTAATGACACACACTCTGAAATGATAATTTATTCTTTATCATTTTCGAGTTTCCAGGAGAAGCATTTTTCTCCTGGAAACGCGAGTTTTTCCATCTTCCAAACCGACAAACCAGTCTCAAGAACACACGCAATTTTCAGATAAAATATAATTCAATAGGAATAAACTAACCACCTTAACTTAATACTTATGTTTAGGAAAGTGAACACTTTGTGAGTTGTGGGCTGTGAAGTGCCAAAAAGTACTGATGGTGATGATGAATGCCATTATGAGGAATATCAATAGGTAGTTTTTATAGGAAGGAAAGAAAGAAAGTGCATTTGATGACATCAAAATATTTTGTTCGTTAGGTTGCCAAAAGGTTGAAATTACTTAAAATTATTTCCTTTAAATATATATATATATATATATATATATGTAAATTGGACAACAACTTCAAACCTACACATTTGCCATGATGAGGTAGAACGCCGCATTGTAGAGTCAAAAGAAATCACCTTCGACCCTCTTCATATGAACAATAATCTCAGCTATAATTTGCCTGACTCTTTCAGCTCTACTATCAGATACTGGAGATCTCGTGGAACCACACACGCACAGGTGTACGACAATAGAACTTTAACACGGACTATAGCTCAAGTTCATAATAACTGTAATTTACAGTCGAATATTATAGCTTTATAATTGTATAGTTTTAGAGTGTCTCAATGTTTTTTAAGTGTCTTTTAATAGCTTTCTATGTTCTTAACGCCTGATGAGGTCAACCCCGACGAAACATGTTGCGTTTTCAAATAAATCTCAATTTGTTATAGTTCTCGGATTTTTAGTCAGTTTATATTAAAATTTACATATTCCAACTACGAGTTAATAGTAGTATATGTATAGCTCCGCCTTAAACTCTCCCCATCCATCTTTCATCACATAAAGCCTGATTTGAAAACTAACATTTTCGTTCTCCCTCCCTTACTCGCTTCATTGGACTCTGTTAATTCTCTGCTCATTACATTTTCCAAACTTTTCAGAATAGAATAGCAATTTATGTTTCTCCATTGTAGCATTTTTGAGTAAATTTAAATAAATAATTTAGAGTACACTGAGTAGAGTTAAGGAAGAGTTCGTTTCAATTAATTCATCTCTGTCGCTTTTCGTAACAACACTCACCTTTGGCCACATTGCTTCAACGTTCCTTTACGAAAGCATATAAAGACAAACGAACACACATAGCTGTTGATTTAACTGTTTGTTTTCAATAAATAAATTGAAAATTTTTATTTATAAGAATATCTTGTATACTGACAAGTTGATATTTCATATCATTGAGATAAGTAATAAATGGAATGGGCGTATAAGAGGGAGCGTGAGAGAATAAAGTTCAGGTAGATAAGAAGCTTTTTGATAAGAAGAGTTTGTCACTGTTGATCGTATGGAGGTAATCGATATATAAAGACAAACGCACGGATAATTACCAATTTAACTAATTTCTTCACAATGACAATAATTTGAAGTGTTCATTCGTCTTTGAATCTTAATTCAAATGCAATTACTTTAGCATTCTTAAAATACCTGTCGTCATAAAAAGCATTTCAAAAGCTGAAGTTATTGCTTTTCACTATTAATTTATTGTGAGTTAGTTATGCCGAAGTTCAACAGCGACAAAAGAATGTCCGAGATAATTTTAAAATTAACCCTGTCCAACTCATCCATCTCGAAATTAATGGCAAAAGGAATGGAAATTAAAGAAACGTTTAAGCAGCTCTGGAACTATAGGTCTAAGCCAGTGGACGCCAAAGGGGTCGATATAACATTGTTAGGGGTCGATTCAGGCTCACCGGTCGATTGGGGGTCGACAGAAAAATATAAGACATCATTGTATGGGTAATATTGAATTCGGTTAACTTGGATTACCTCCATGACAAAAGACATGGAGGTAATGACAACGCAATTAAGAGTGAATCGTGGGATCTGTACCTCCATCTTACAGGTCCATGAATAGGACCTGTAAGATGGAGTAAGGTCATGAAAATAGTTACTGAGGCCAATCAAGTAGGCCAAAATGACTTATTTACCAATTAAACGGATGTTGGTGGTTCCTGCCGGCCAACGCAGTGGGAGCGAGATTGCAACACGTGCGTGGTTCTTATTTACTGATACTTACAAGTATTCGATCCCAGTCTCATTTTTGCGCATCGACATACAAGTGAGCGTTAATGTTCTAAAATTCATCAACGTACATATTATAATTCAATCGTTATTCATTCACGAACTCAACTTCTCTATGTTGAAGAGTTGAGCAGTGCTGGTAGTAATACCAGTGATATTAATACCAGTAGTTTATTAATATCACTAGTTATACCAGTGATATCACTAGTGATAGTAATAGTAGTAGTAATAGTAATATAATAATATATACTATATTATACATACAATAAACACTGTAACTATAAAATAAACGATCTAAAAAATCACATAAGCGTCTTTTTTTGCTTGTCCTATTATAATTACGTAATAGTAAAATAGAGGGGGTCGATAAAAAATCAAGAAACTCTTGAAGTGGTCGACGGGCAAATAACTGTGATGAACCCTGGTCTAAGCAATAACCTGGATGGAAATAACCACTAAAGAAGTCTTCACTGTGATAAAGATATAAAATTCCTTCCGTGTGAAATGTTGTCTTGGAACAGAAACAATATTAATACAAGTACTACAGCCTGCTATTATTATTATTATTATTATTATTATTATTATTATTATTAATTTTTTATTATTGTGAAAAATTAAAAAGTAAAAAGAAATTATTATTGTAAAAAAATTATTATTATTGTTATTAGAGTGCTTCAGTACTCGATGAAAACCAAACGATGTTTGTTTCATAGCTCACTATACAGACAGAGGAAAGAGTTTTAAGTTCGGCTCTGGTCACAGAGTAGGGGAATTTTATTTGGGCTTTTTTTATCTGGGCTTTTAAAAAATATAAATAAATAATAATCACTTTTATTCACCCTTCGATGAATAAAAGGTGTTAAAAGATTTTTCTGAAGATTCTAGCAGATGAAAGCGTTTTGCACAATCTTAAAGGTAATACAGTGCCAAAAAGAAAACATTTGAATAGAATTGGCTAGAAAAATGTTAGGTACTGAAACGAAAGCTGGCATTTATGATATTCCAGGAAGGAGAATGAGGCAAGAGAAGATCATTAGACGGAGGACGGTAATGATTATCTGGTATTCAGTCGGGTAGATGGACAGTGCATTGAATCATTGATAAATCAAACAACTCTTCATTCCTATCGGAAGCTTGATTAGCGAAATTTAAGAAGGGAAGTCGGTTTGAGTTGTCAAATCCCCAATTAAAACGATCTCACAAGTTGGATATTTAAGCAGGTTCAGTTTAGACTGAACCGGCGTATCAAAAAGGAGAGTGAATTCTAGTTCACTTGACATATCTTATGGGATGTCATCTCTTACAAATGTGACAGAAGGAACTATGTGAATGTAGTTCAGGTAGTTGAATTGTTTCAAATATTCATTCAGATATTTGGAAAAATAACGCTTCAACTGTCTCAATAATTTATGGATTTTTGTTATTTTATACTCTGTTGTTGTATGTTTTGTCATTTGTCTTTGGTACTTCTTGTTGTTTTTAATATTTTTGTTATTGTTGACAGTATTTTTTTTATCTGTAATGATGTTCTTAATAATGTAATGAAATACCCATTTTCCTGGCCATTGAATGACTTTAACATGGACCCCACCCCATATTAACTACTATATTTGAATTCCCCTCTTTCAGCGATCTGCTAAAGTAAATGGCAGGAAAATTCTTGCCTAGTTGATTGAGAATCCTTCAGATGCGTTATTATTAACTTAAGTCCCATCCACTATCTAGTGGACAGCCTGCAGAATTTTACTGCTACATTCTCGAATTGGAAAGATTATAAATTCCAACACTGTGTTTGGCTCACTTGAAGGGCGTCATCTACATTGCTTGTAAGAAGGAATAGGAAGAATGGGACCAGAGACTTCATCTGGAAAACAAAGATGAACAGCACTATACTTCATAATAAGAGAGACAATAAAGAAAAAGAAAAATCCTTCACCTGGCAACAAAAGTCATACCACTTAGGGGTATATTTGAAAGTACTCAATTTGGAAAGGTGTGTTTTTTTCTTTTACGGTCGGAATAGCCGCCAGAACCGATCTCGTGAAAAGATGCCACACAAGCTCATCAATGATCCATAGTTAAACAAGAACGTTTTTTATTTCGACGACGTAACATTTCATATATCATATGTCAAAATTTCGTTATTCCTTGAATGTCTACGATATTCAGGGGGTGTCTCGTATGACTGAATGTCTCGTATACCCAGAAAGAGTTGTAACAAAGTAAATGTGTCATAAGCACCTAAAAACTTAGAGACATTACGTCCATTTTTCTTTGTAGAATGAAAATGAACAACACCGCATTTTTGTATTATGTATTTGTTTGAAAATTAGGATTTTTGGCAGTTGAGGGACGTCTTAGTACTAATTTCCATCTAGATAACACAATCACCTTTTGAAACAAATTTTGGATAACTGTTAGATTTTCTGAATAGGTGGTTGTTATAAAAGGAATATTATTGTGTGATTATTATTAAAATGTTTTATTATTAAAGAAAAAACACAGAAAGGTTGGAAAACAAAATCACATACCTGTATCTATAGTTATTTTGGAAATGTTCAAGCACACACACACTGAGTTAAAGATTGCATATGTTTGAAGGACGCACAAAGTCACACTGAAGTTTTCTAGAGCATTTCATTAGAGTATTTATTTTTGTTGATATCTCGATCTTTTCAAGAACTATTTGTATTAAATAAACAGCGATTCTCTTACAAAAATCCCTGGGAGGGATTGAGAGAAGAGGATAATTGTAAGATAGAAATACAAAAGGAGTTAAACTACTGAAAGTAATTAAGGATATCTTATTAACAGTTATCATCTTACAAATAAGAAATAAATGAGGAAAAAACAGTGCAAGTGAGAAATTCTGATTGATTAATCCTTTAATTATTCCCGAATAGCTCTACATAATTTGGAATCATCTGGTAGACTGCAGCGACTTCTGTTATCATTTTGATTCCTTCTGTTTTGATTTAATATATAAAGCATCGATTTTTTTTTCAATATTCCTTTTTCATTCAATATACTTCTCCGCATTTCAGGAAGTAAAAGAAGACGTCACATAATAATTCCAAAATCACTGCTGAATGAGTTAAAGTAGGAGTTATTTCCAACATGACATCGAAGTAAAAAAGAATACCTTTTTAATTTTTTTCTAAAATCAATTTATTCCTAGAATTAAACTTAATTATTAAGTTTAATATATATACTTCATAGGTGGCATTTTCATATTGAAAGTTTGCAATTATGGATCTATCCATTACAACATTGGAGTTAATACTGCAGAGAGGACCCCAAGAACCAAGTGCAAGGGAAACGTTTCCGAAATATTATATATTTTTTGACTGTAGATCCGTGTGTGTTCATGGAGCCAGTTTGTTTGTTCTGAAGTTAAAAAAAAACCGAGTTTCTGGATGAAAAAACCTCTACCATCGGATGAGACTAGCTAACTCACTTCTAGTTAAAAGAGACCAGATAAAGATAAAATCGAACTCTATGACTTTACGACAAAAGAGCTTCGTCTATACCAACTGAGCTAGGGAGGCTCAAATTATACTTCGGAGGAAATTAGATTCTTGTTTGCATTAATATTTTACCTTAGCATAAGTAAACAATAAAAGTTTGCATTTAAAAAGCCTTTATGCCTTGTCATTATCATTATTATTATTATACGGACCACACTTGCTTTCGATAGAAGTTGCCTTAAGTATCCGCTGTAACGTAAACAGCACGTTTCTTAGAAAGTGGAGATTACCATAACTTACTTCCACTAGTTTTTTTTTTCTTCACTGAATGCGGAGCAGAAGCCGTCTATCAGCTGTCAACAGATTCTGCCACTGGTATGTGTTCTTATTACATTCCAGGCCTCGCCTGTTTTTCCTATATTATTCCAGTGTCTGTTCTTCTCCAGGTCATTTTACCTGGAGAAGAACGTTCTGCCGTTTTTTTTTTCTTTTGTCCCACGAATTCTAATTTAGCATTTAGATACCTCTTAATCTATATTTGTATGTCGGATCAATTCTCTATTTCCTTTTTTCATTATTGCTGTTCTTATATTAGACTCTTTTCCTCCATTAATAATTCTATGTTTGATATTATGTTTGTCAGAATATTTCGTAATAAATGATTTATTTACGATACGGTAAAATATGAACGAAAACAAGAATATAATATTCGGCCGATTATTTACTCAACCTAGCGGAACTTTGCACGATGAATTCAAATTCAAAAAGATAGATACTTTATTGAAGATTATAAAAATTATAAAAACAATTCAAACTATTCTAAGGACCAATATTGTTTTGTGTATTACAAAAATCACAAATTTTGGTGTTTATTTTATTTTTTAAAGTCATGTATAAATTTATTTTGGCAACCTGACAATGAAGCATTAACATACTATGGCCTTGTATTAAACTACAACCAGTTTCATTAGTTTATTCTGCATCTTCAGTAGTTTTTGTTACATTTAATTATTTTGGTGACTTCTTAAGAAGATCCTGCTTCCTACAAGTTACCACAGGAAACTGAAGAATCTCCACCAGTCTGCTTTTGAGGTCTCTTCATCTGCTTTGACCACTTCCTCTGGCGTCAGGTCATTCAGCTTTTTCCCTTGCATCGTTTCAGGACTGGCGCACGTTCCTACCATTTCAGGTCTGAAGTCGTTATGTACTTGGTATATCCATTTTAAGCTAGAATTGCATACAATGGGATTTTCTGAAAAAAAAAAAGGATTTTTTATACCAGAAAGAAGGTAAATATTATTGCGTTTCTGTTGTATTTGTTCTCAAGATGGGAATTTTTCAGACAACCTAATAAATACTTTATCACTCTTCCCTTAAAAAATCGAGAGTGAAAACAAAACAAAAGAAAAAATCTAATTACCGTCTTCCTTTATAGAAGATTTCCTAATGAACAAGTTTTTGTGTTCGCCTGTCATCGATCTTGCCGCTTACATAATAAAGCTCAGGTCTGACCTCACCAATATTCGAGCTAAGAATATTTTATTTAAAAAAAGTGAAGAAATTTTTTATAAACAATCCAGTAAGTAACGTTCATTTTCTTTGCGGATGATTGTATCATGATTTCTCATAACTGCAAAACATAAATGTTAGAAGTGGAACCACATGAACTAAATCGTTTTAAGATCAACAGTAACCGCAGAAATTACCAATGTTCCCAGGGAAAAGGTGAAACACATGAAATGTCAAACTGAAGGTGGATTTATTTCTAATTTTTGAAAAACATAAGCATGAAACTATTCCCATCAGAAACGACAGAGTAGGTTAGATTTGTTCTTTTAGAATGGGTTTCTACGCTGTTAAGATCACGACTCAATGCGATATTTGTGAATTGCGTGGGAACTTCCCACGCAATTCAGAAATATTGCATGGAGTCGTAATCTTATTATAGGCTGCAGAAAAAAAATCAATCATTTTTTTTTTCAGAAAATTCCATTGTATGCAATTCTAGTTTAAAATGGGTATACGAAGTGCAAAAGGACTTCAGACCTGAAATTGCAGGAATACGTTGGAATGGGGGAAGAGGTCTATCTAGAACTGTTTAACTAGATGTACAGCTTTCAATAAAGACAGGCAAACGTGCTAATGTTCCCACTGGGAACATCAGCACGTTTGCTTGTCTTTCTTGAAAGAAAACACAAATTTACAGAAGAAAAATGCAGCTTTCAGTGAAGCAAGGAACAAATATCTTCTCCACATGATTGCATATGT
Organism: Typopeltis vanoorti; assembly: GCF_054136105.1. Taxonomy (NCBI): domain Eukaryota; kingdom Metazoa; phylum Arthropoda; class Arachnida; order Uropygi; family Thelyphonidae; genus Typopeltis; species Typopeltis vanoorti. The sequence goes on along the minus strand of NC_143571.1, from coordinate 29,464,243 downwards.
TAGCTGACATACTGCTTCAGAGAACCTTGATCAATAGATTCGCCAAAGCATTAAATTATCAGGTGGACATCTAGTTAAACAGTTCTACATAGACCTGTTACCATCCCAACGTATTCCTGCAATTTCAGGTCTGAAGTCCTTTTGCACTTCGTGTACCCATTGTAAGCTACAATTGCATACAATGGAATTTTCTGGAAAAAAAAAAGATTGCTTTTTTTTCTGCAGCCTATAATACTGTGAGGAGCTAGTATAATTCAGTTTCTAGCAGCTACAAGCTGATTTCTACTAGCTTCTTCCAGTGAATTATGCAGTCCAATTTCTAAACATCTCCCTTTTCGGATATCTTAGTGTTTCTTCAATCATGCACTGAAGAGTATCGCTATTTTCTTATCTTTTCTTTCTTAATGTTTTTTGAAAAATTGAGAGAAGCAGTCGAATGTGGGAAATGTATGGACTGGTAATAAACGAGTTCATTGAATATACAAATGAATAAATCTTTTAATGTCTTTTCTGTATACTCCATGAACACGCAGATCCTTTTAAGCTTAAGTAACTTTTTCTGAAATCGGTAGATAGACATTTTGACTTTTATTCGTCACTGATAGTTGAATTCATGGCTACCGATGGTTTTGAACACTTCGCGATGAGTGAAGAGCAGAAAACTGCTGCCATTTGTAGTGCCACAATTTCCAGGAGAAAAACCTTTAATTTGCCGAGCCAATGATCGTCAATTCAGGAATAAGCTGAAAAAAAAAAAGATGTAGAAAAAGTTCCTCCAGCCGGCAAATAGAATATAATCTATAACAGTAATTCTTGGGTGGGTCTAGTATAACAAATAAAGAATACAAGGTTTTACTCTTATGCTCGGTGGATGTGTAATATGCTTTTGGCACAGAAATTAAAAATAATTCACAAATGTGCGTGTAAGTTTCTTAGACATAAGCGAATGCAGATAATTCAGAAAATCTCGAAATTAATAAATATGTAGGATGAGAACTGGAAATATTTAGTTCAGCCAAGGGTGCTGCACTTCTTTAGTGAGCAAATAAAGAAAAGTTTTATTTGGACAGATTCATATCCAACATTAGTAGAATATTAGCGCCACGGTTGCAGTTTGCTGTTGTTTGTGCTCTACTCTAATGACAAAACAGGCACAGTAGCAGCATACGATATTATGTATACTGACAACTACATCTAGAAAAAAAACTAAAACAAAACAACAACACTCACTATGTCGTTCATGTAGCATGATGGTTCTTTCTCATGCGGGAAGCCTGCTAAAAAGCGTTTCGCTAAAACACGTCAGGAACTTATTTGATGGTACATTTTTCTTGTGAATGGTGATTCAGTACACTCGATACTAATGGATTTTGAAATACAGATGATATCTGAAGCCGTAAGTTAACCGAAGCAACTACTGAGTACTTCTGGATTTCAAGGAAATCATAACTGATGGACAGGTTGCTTTTTCGTAAATAAATAATGTTTTCTAGGGACAGGACGTGAATGTTTCCTTCCTCTGTAATCAATAAATAATTCGAAGGTACAAAACGCATCAATGCTTATGAATGTAATTTAGGCGGACGATGATTGGCAACCTGAATTGAATTCGAAAAAGTTTCGTCTTTGGTCGCAAGAGAAGGAAACCGGATTATCTTATCGCTATCCTGGTCACAGCACTAATATGTAAGTTATGAACCTTTTGTGGATGGGATTTACATAAAAAAGTTAAGTTTAAGAGCAATGCTTTTATCCAGCATTCATTGAGAATGCTGTCAGCGATGAAGTGATTTTGACTGCTTACCGATTTCTAGAAAATTAGAACTATCGAAAATTATTTGAAGATTTATTTGGTAATTCTATTTATAACAATGTTTTCTGGATGGACAGAGACTTAAGAATTTGTACGTAAAGTCAAAAGGCGTGTGTCTTCCATGTGACTGTCCCATTAGCGATCAGTAAAAAAAAAACGTTTTCTCTGAAACGTAGACCTAGAATATTCTATTTATTCCATCAGCAAATGTTTGAAAATGCAAGTTAATTACTTTAGCGTACACATCTCTCATTCCCTTCTCCCTGCTGAGGGGATGTAAAAGCTCAATTAGCCACCAGTGCATTAGCAAGGAATAAAAGAAACCTAAAATGTGTCGTGCGGTGGGGGGGGGGGGTGCACACGAAAGGATTAATTTATTAAATTTGTCTCGCATAACACGAACAGCTACTCGTACCTCCAAATATATGAGTAGTAAATTATGTAAATCAAGGAGGTCACAGACGAATGATAACCACCAAGTCGTAATTCCAGTTTCAAAAGTATACAGCTGCTATACAGTATATACAATTGTATCCAAATAACCTGATGGTTTGAATGTTTTTCGTGTATGTATTAAAATCTATCAATTAGTCATCAATTAGCCTCAGAGAACAGTAAACTGAAAATATCATAGTAGCGAGTAGAATCCCCAAGCAGAAAAACTACAAAAATATTAGGTGAAGGCGAAAGCAATAGAACTGCGTAATTCTAATATTTTAACTGATTCAGTTTTTTAATTAGACTATTAGAATTAGAATAAAATATTATTACTGAAAATCATTAATTATATAAGTGATTAAATAAGTAGTAATATTGTTTATTATATTTAATTAATTAATGATGTCATTCTCAAACAAAATACCAAACAATACTTGTTATAGGAAAAGTAAGTAAGATTAGAGACTTTGGATGTATGGAAAGGAAAATATGTAAATAGAAACGACAAAACCCATGAAAATAGAGGGTCATGGAAAATATTAGTGCATCCTGAATGGAAAACTTATGGAACAAGCAATACATTTTAACTATTTTTAGACACAAGTTTTATTGAAGATGGCAAATTAAATATGAAAATAGAGAACAAAGTTAGCAAAACCATGTATAACAGGAAGCCAACTGAATAAATTGATATGTAATAAGAGAAAAATTAGTCAAAGTACTAAACTAGCTATAGAAGAATAATATTCAAATCAAGTTTAACTTTTTTAAAAAGCAGTTTTTAAGCAGCTGATCAAAGACTAGAGAGTTTTTAGAAAAATTGGCGGAATAAATAGACGTCATAAATGGCAGAATCATATTAAAATGAGGATATTAGTAAAGAACTTGACATTATTAACATCCAGGAATTTGTTAGCAGAGATAATCTCAGTTGGTAAGGTCACTTGAACAGAATGGGAGAGGAAAGGTTAGTAAAATAGATGTTTGATGCTAGAATGACAGGAAAAAGACCAGAGAGAGAGAGAGAGAGAGAGAGAGAGACTATAATCTAGATGGATTGATCAGTCAGAAGTGCTACAGAAAAAACTGAAATATCTGATAATATTGAGATTTTGATAAATAACTGATTAATTTAGAGAAAAACTGTTAATAGGTGGATAATAATAATGGAAACTTAATCATTCTCTGCTCATAAATCATCGAATGTTTAGACTAATTAACGATTTTAGTTGATTTTTAAATATTTCAGTTTAATTGGAATAATCCATCGAAAATAAGATTATGAACATGCGACTTCTAAATTCAAATACTCTATCGAAGAAGTTAAGATCTTGAGTATTCAAATACTCAAAGCTTCTATCGTTGTTGAATTCTTCCTTAACTGAAAGGTAAACTCATGGGTTAAATTAGCGAGAATGTTATTCGACTCAAAAACAGTTAATGACACTATTATTGGAACTGTGATAACATTAAGGAGTATACATTAATATCAATTTGAAACTGCGTCATTTGCAATTCATTACTGAAAATGCAGTTCTCTTAAATATAATGACCTTATTCTTTATAAACAAGAACCCCCCTCACACACAAACACAAACATTCCTTTTCAAATTCGACAATATCTACGCCATCGCATTATGAAAGGTATAATCTAATAATATTCACCACTTAAAAATTTTTAGAAATGTATTATTGGTGTGCCATTCAAAGAGTAGAAACATTTGCAATAGAAGCTATACCTTAATGACAAGTAAAAGCTTTTTTAACAACTTCTGTGAAAAACAGAGAACAAGATACCTGTGAGATCTACTTTTTCAAGTTTGTGCCATACATCAGTCCAAGGCTTTTCTTCAAAGATCTCGATTCCATTTCCATTTAAGAAAACATCGGTCAGATGTTCCATCTTATTAAATATATCATCTGGAAGTGATGTGATGTCATTATCGCTGTGTGTAGAGAAAAAAATAATAAGTTAGAATGTTTCATGTGATATATTTGGAATTGGCTTGTTTTGAACAAAGAACAGACAACAATCTTAAGAGCTAAGCGATCAGAACCGTAAGTAAAATGGTCTATTGTAGGGATGATAAGAACAACAAAGAATGTAAAGCACTTTAAAATGAAATCATCATCTTTAATCAATAAATTTATTTAAAATAATGATCACATTTAATTTTATTGACTTAAGATTGTCCTTCTTCTATTTAACACAATTAGATATTAGAACACATTATCGGATAAGCAAAAACTTGTTTTCCGCAGTTAATATTATAGATGGAAATACCTCGTTAACAAGGAAGTCTTAAAGAGCTCAGTAATTATCTACGATGTCCTTTGGCTGGAAAATCCTGGGTTCGAATCCCCTTCCGGATGGAGTGAAACTAAATAGTACTAAGAAAGGAGTTAATTTAATATTTAATTTTTTGCACGATTTCATCTTAGTCACAGAGACATCATCGGAAAATACAACATGAGATTTGTAACATACAAAAAGACAACATAAAACTTAGTGAAACACGTCGACGAAAGACAAGAGTTGTAACTAGGTGGGACGCTCTCTGTGGCACATATTGGTGGCCTACGATATAAACTGAGATCTCGGAGTATTACTATTTCCGATATTTGGGAATTAAAGCAACCATATTTATTCAAATTAGGCTGATTTTTGAGAGCAGCCATTCCTTCAACATACCCTAACCGAAGGCATCAAGTGATGTGAGATCAGGAGAACGTGAATGGTACGAGAATTCTGAGAACCTCGAAATGAGCTTCGCGTGGTAGTGTTTTGATAAATAGGCACTAGAGCCACGTGATGTGTGACATGCTGCTCCGTCCAGTTGGAATACCTGTGCACGAAATGGCATGTTGTTGGAACGACACATCCTATGCAAATTCTGGGTGAACGGAACCAACACATTCTCGATATAGCGTTCGCTATTCAAGGTCACGGTTACCCCCTCTTCAAACCGCACACCATGCCGTGACTTCGCTGTAAAGCGGTTTCTCTTGGACAAATTCAGGTCTCCAGAAACCAAGAAACCTAGAAACAGACTGATGGCAACAATAGTACAATAAATAGTACTCCTCGTTTCCATCCATTAACACACCCCAACAGTATACTGCTAACTATAAAAAATCTTAGACATTACACAACCATGCTAAACCACTACTTTTCCAGAAAATATCGAAAAATAATAACAATTCCAAATCAAATCAGACCTCAGCATATAACATTCATTACAAGTAATTGCAATAATTATTATTATTATTATTATTATTATTATTATTATTGTTCCGGGCAACTCCAAGGAGTCGACAGACTCATCGAGGGAAGCCCTAACATCATGTCAAGAACAACTATTCGACATTGACACAGTATCTATCATGCCTTGCCTTGAACTCGTTCACGGTAGTAGCACCCACAACAGACTCTGGAAGCTTATTCCACTCATTCACCACTCTCCAAGTAAAAAACCTAGCTCTAACACCCTTGTCAACCACGCTCTTGCCCAGCTTCCATGCCTGGCCCCTAGTCCTCCCACCACCAGTCATATTTTCAAAAATATCTTCTGGATCAATCTTGTAGAAACCCTTCAGTAATTTGAATGTCTCAATCATATCACCCCTCCTTCGCCTATCGTCCAATCTCTGCAACCCACAAATCTTCAACCTATTCTCATAATGTTCATTCCACAGACCGTCTATGATCTTGGTCACTCGTCTCTGGATCCTCTTCACTTCCTCACCATCACGAAGAAACCCTGATGCCCATAACTGGGCACAGTAGTCCAGATGGGGTCTTATCAAGGCTCGATACAGAGGAACAACAACTTGTTTGTCTCTGCATGTTAAAGTATTTTTCAGAAGCCAAGTGATTTGATGAGCTGATTTAGTCACTTTTGCAATGTGCCCAATAAACTTCAATTCCCTATCCACCAACACTCCCAAATCGCTGGCCTCATCAATCTCCTGTAGTACGGTTCCACCAATGCGATATACTGCTGCTATTCTTTTCACCCCAAAGTGCATAACCTTACACTTTGCCACATTAAATTGACATCCATTTTTCCTAGCCCAGTCCTCCAAACTATCCAAATCATCCTGTAACATTTTGACATCCTGTGCATTCACAATTGCTCTACCCAACTTTGCATCATCAGCAAACAAGTGAACACTTCCTCTCAAATCCTTTCCTATATCATTGATGAACAAATTGAAAAGCAGTGGTCCAAGAACAGAGCCCTGCGGCACACGACTAGTCACAAGCCGTCTTTTAGACTCCACTCCTGCATAAACCACTCTCTGGTATCTCTCCTTCAACCACCCTCCTATCCATCTCACCAACCTTATATCTATCCCCATCTGCTCCAGTTTACTGATTAGGGTTCCATGTGGTATCCTGTCAAAGGCCTTGGCAAGGTCCAGTAGTATTCACTGTAAACCCATTACCCGTATCCAGTTCAGCCGTCACTGAGTTATAGAACGCGAGCAAGTTACTGAGGCATGATCTACCCTTCACAAAACCATGTTGTCCCACATACAATATCCCATTTTCATCTATCCAATCCTGTATTCTTTTCTTGAGTAATTTCTCTAAGACCTTGACAGTGATTCCTGATATGCTAATCGGTCGGTAATTTACAACAGCAGTCTTGGAACCACCCTTATCCAGTGGAACTATTTTCCCCTCTTCCAACCCCCTCGGAACTAACCCAGACCCGAGACTCAAATTAAACAAAATGGTCAAGGGTACTGACAATTCTTTAGCTGCTTCTAGTACGACACGAGCTGGTATACCATCCAATCCCACGGATGTATTGATATAGAGGTTATTCAATAGACTACTCACCTCCACTTCATTCACCACAATTCCCGTATAATCCACTGGTTTATTCGTTTCTGCAATGTCGCCACCTAGATGATATATACTTGCAAAGTGCTCACTCAGTAACTCAACTATATCAACTGATTCAGTTACATCCCTACCATCGGCATTCTTTAAAATCATTCTGCCATGTACATTTTTCCTTTTACTTGCAACATATCTAAAAAACTGTTTAGGATTCTCTTTAGCCTGCATGGCCAATGTTCTTTCGTAATCCTTTTTTGCTTTTCTTACCACACTCGTTATCCTTCTGGCCTGCGCTTTATACCGTTCATGTGCCTGCCGGTCACCTTTCTCCTTAAATTCCCTCCATAGTTGCATATGGAAATGCATATGCAACTATGCATTTCCATAATGCATATGAAAAAGTCAATTCTTTATACCAGACTTATTAAATAAGCTTCATCAGAACAAAAAAACAACATAACTTCATATGCTGCCCTAAAGGAAGCTGATATCAATCTGCTATCAATCTGATATCAAGCTCATAAACAATCCCTGATATCAAAGTAGCCACATAAAAAAAAAAAAAACTATTAGTTCTCGAATGACACCAAAAACATTTTCATAATAAGCCAAACAGTGGATTCGAAAGATGTAAATCCTTATAATATTAATATGTAATGTGTAATAACATAATAATATTGCAACATACTAAAATATTATTAATTACTATTATTAATAATAATAATTAATATTATTATATTGTAATAAACAGCAATATATTACTATGCAACATAAAATATAATGTAATAAAAACAATATTCCTATTAAAAATTATGTAAACAGTATGTTCATGCAAAATGGGAAATAGGAAATAATATTTTAATTATATTTGAAAAAAAATTATCATTATTATTTTCGTGCAGCAAGCAAGAAAACAAGGCCGACAACATCGATCCTAACCGACAAGAAATTCCCAACACCAATGTACATATCTGTACACTAGACTTCGTACTTTAAAAGTCCCTGTGGACGAATGATTCACAGATATTTATGAGACTAAATGAAAACACTCGAGTTTATATAATTTCAAGAGAATACGTCCTACATAGCCTACCAATATAAAACATCAAAACTCCACATTCTTAAGAATAGGATGTAAAATTAACTTAAAACCTATATCATGGAGATCTGAAATCTAGGCGAATATATCCAGTCAGAAAATATCAAATTTAAGGTCTTTGATTCCTTGAAGAAATGGACAGACTATTTTCCACCAATACCGACTTCACTATAATACACATAAACATAAGACGTATAAAAAACACTGGAATACACTGATAGTACTGCATTGCAGCTACACTGGACAAACATAGACGTACTAATCCTCACCGAAGTTGCCATAAACGACACAGATATTTACGCATACCACATTAATAATTACCAAACCTACAACTTATGTAGACCAAACAAAAGAGGAGATGGCATCGTGGCAATTATCAAAGAAAAATACAATGTGAGAGAAAAACAAACTCGTTTCGAACATGCGGAAACACTAATTTTGGAACTCACAAATAGCGACAAACAGCATCAAATACACAATAAACATAACATACAGATCCCAGATAATAATCCTCAGCTTTCTGCACGAATTAGAATCATGACTAAGCAGCACTGAACCCCGTACAACACATAGGCTCATCCTAATAGGAGACATTAATATAAATACTCTTGACCACGCTTCTTCAATCACTAACACACACCTTGATATACTAAGTCAGTACAACATAAACCCTACCATTAACTCCCCAACAAGAGAAGAAATATTCAACAATTCACTAATATAATCATACATATCAACATACGGGTCCCCATCAATACATATACCTCATCAATAATTTACACCAAACTCGCCGATCCCTACTTTGTCTCAGCTTCGTTTCATTATGCCACATCCTCCTCACTGCAAAACTCTACAAAACTCCATCATATTGAGGAGCATTGAGTTTTGGCAGAAGTACCTTGTGATTTCAATTAGGTCTTGTTATGCTTTGAAGAGAGCTGTGTGTTGATGTCTGCGTGAACTGCTAGTAGAGCGGTGTCTTCTGAGTACTAAAATGTTTGACTTCGTGTGGTCAGGTTATGAACATCTTTAATGTATATGTTGAATAGAATACGTGATAATATGGCACCTTGTGGAATACTGTGTTTTATTTGTATACCCCGGCTGTAACGTGTGCCTATTTTTGTTACGTGTGTTCTGTTTAAGAGATAGTTCCTGAACCAGGTATGCAAGTGTTCCTCTTATACCTATTGAGTATAGTTTGGTGAGTAGTATGTCATGTTCAAGTGTATCAATTGCTTTGGTTAAGTACACCAGTATAAGGACGGCGTACTTGTTTTTATTGAGGGCTTTGTTTATGGCGTCAGCGATGTCTTCTAATAAAATGATGGTGTTGTTTGTTTTCTGAAGGCCGTATTGGTTTGTGAGATAATGTTGTACTTCTGTAAATAGCTCTATAATCTGGTGTGTGTTATTTTTTCTAGAATTTTTCAGATGACTGGTAGGGTAGCTATTGGTCTGTAGTTCTGTGTATCGTTTCTTTTACTATATTTTAAAATTAATCGCAGTTTTTAGTTGTTGTGGAATAATGCCAGTGTGTCGAATATTATATGCACGAGTCTCAAAAGTGTTGGATTTATTTGTTCATAGTGTGTTAAAAGGTTGTGAGTCTTATTTTGTCAATTCCTGGAGTGGCCTTTGGTTTTAGCTGTAAGAGTGCTTCCTTCAATTCCTGTTTTGTTACTCCTGAAAAATACATGGTTTGCTGTTAATTTTGTGTGGGTAATTTCTTATTGATCGTTCGTAGATTATCTTTTTTGAGTTGTGTGATATTGTTTGTGAAGGCGTGGTTGAATGAGTTTGCTAGTTCCTCTTGGTTTATATCCTGACCGAAGCGTTTTGCAATAAAATTTCGAGCTGAAGTTTTCTTTTTTCGAGTTAGTAATTCGTTAAGTGTAACCCATGTTTGCTTCATATTGTCATTATACTCTGTAAATTTTTGTAAGTGGTAGTGTCTTTTTGCCCTACGAATTTTTGTTGTTAGATGATTTCTTGTGTTTTGGTATAATGTTTGTAAATGAGTGTTATTGGGTGATTTTCTTAGTTTTTTTTCCATAGATTTTTTTTTACAATAATACTGTTTGGGATTTCGTCATTTATTCATGTGTTATTTTCTGTATGTCTCCTCGTTTGTGTTGGTTTTATTGCTTTTTTGTATATTTCTGTGAACTTTAGTTGGAAGTTCTCGTATAAAGTTACAGGATCATTTATTTTGTAATCATTTATGTAATGAACGGCACCAAGACACAAATTTTAATAATACATAATCGAAGAATTATGCGCCCCCAACCACTGACAATTCACTGTCATACCCTGCATTAACATCAAGAATACCTGCCAATGTCCCGAAATGAAATCCGTAACACATGCAAAATACCTTGCCATTTACATAGACTGCCACCCCTTAAATGGACAAAACATATAGAATATCTACATATAAATTCCGTGTCATCGCATCAAAACTCTTCCAAGTAAAAGACATATTTCCATCTAACATAAGAGAACTCCTGCATCATGGTATTAGCGAATCTCTACTCAGGTACGGTATAACGGTCTATACAAACACCTGGCAAACACATCAAACAGCCAACTAACCAAATTAGAAATATTAGATAGGAAAATTGTGTCAACAGTGATTTGGAGACTTTATACACAACGGCCAATATCCGAACCGCTTATGGCGATATACAGAATCCTGAGCATTAAAAATCTGAATCATAAACATAACACGACCCACAACCAGACCCTTCAACAACTCTTACGGTTCTTTTTCAAAATCACATCTGATACCCACGCTATTCAACAACCTACCAAGAAATTTAAAACACGCAGACAAATTCAAAACATTAAAACACAAACTATGTAAACTGTATCAACACAGTTAATATAGCATTAACACTTGTATACACATCACAAATTACCAGAATTTAACACCTACATTCCATCCATAAGTACCAAACAACATAAATATTGAAGGCTAATCCGACTCTCTTCATAAACGTTAACCCTAGATTCGAAGTAGATGGGATTATTCCGTCTCATTCAAATAATCCTCATAATCATAGACTGGAAATTATTGTAATGTATATGTCAGTAAGGTGTAGAATACTAAATGATGATACTGATATGAAAAAAATTATGTGTATTTATATTCAAAGAAAGAAATATTAAAAAAAAAATAAAGTACTTCAACTGCATGCAGAATTTTGAACAGAGCGAAAAATTTGTTTTTGCTCTGTACAAAATTTTACACATATCTGACCAAGTGATATCTGATGGCTACTTTCAGCCATCAGATATCAATTGGTCATTTGTTTTTCGCAATGTGCATTAAATGAAAACGAAGTATTTTAGACAAACTTTCAGTGCAAATTCTTACCGTAGATCCAAGGAGTTTAGCCTAGAAGAATCTGGAAACATGGATCTGGAGATGGTACTAATCTTGTTTCCGGTTAAAGAGAGTTTTGTAAGTTCATCAAGTGAGTTGAACGCCTTGTCGCCTACTCTTTCCATAGTATTACCGGTGATGTATAGTTCTTCCAGACTATAAGGTCCGTTTTCAAACCATTCATTGGAAATTTCTCTAAAGGTGTTCGCTTCCAAGGTCAGACTTCGCAACTTCACGAGGTGAAAAAGAACGAGTCGGTTAAGAGGATAGTCGTAATTATTAAAGCAGTTGGAGAACTTCAGAGTTTCCAAGGAATTTTCCAGACCCATAAAAGGAGGTTGAGTGAAAGTTCCCATGTAATTAATTTGGGTGAAGTTAAAAAAAATAGATTTAATCGTAAATCCATCGAAGAATGAGGATGGTAAATAGTCGATTTTCGAATTACGTATCACGAGCAAAGAAACGGTTTTACTTTTAAACTTGCTTACAGGTTTGGTCAGCTTGGAAATGGACTGAACATTATTACAATTGACCGTAAGACCGCCTTGGGAATTAGCACATGTACATGGCTTTATTTGATTTTGTTTGGGACAGGACAGGCGCTGGCCCTGGATAATTAACTGGAGCAAACTCAACAACACGAGCAGCACTAGGATTCTCTGAAATCAGAAAATAAGATTAATACAAATAAATAAATTGATTATTTTATTTATCTTTAGTCATACTGAACATTTTAAAGGTGCCTTGCATAATTAATGAATTAATAAAATTAAAATTAAGTATTAAAAGAAATTAAACACAGCGGAAATTAAAAAATTTGGATTAAGTAAAAACTGAAATCTTTCAAAGAAATAATTAAATATATGAATTATTTCTTTGAATATATACATGCGTAGACTGTGTAGAAGGAATGTATGTGAGGATTTCGATATGCGGGGTGAGCCTGCGGGAAGATTAGATTAGATTTGAATAAGAGGAACTGCCTACACCTGAATGCGTTTGGTATCAGGAGTCTTGAAAAACTAATAACTGCTCTGAGGCCTAAAACAGAGTCAGGGAAACTAAATTATAATGGGAAGAATTTTGAGAATATGAGTGTAAGCGCGAAAATGTTACGAGGGTTGTCTAAAAGTTCTTGTCCTAACAATATAAAAACGAATTTATAATTTCAAAATTAATTTTCAACATAATCTCCATTAAGACTAATACATTTATTCTAGTGATACTCCAGCGCCATTATCCCGTTCCTGTAGTGGTTCTCAGTAAGATCTGCAAAATACCCGTCTACAGCTTCGAATCACCTATTGATTCGAAGAAAAACGCTGACCAGCAGGGAAGTGTTTCAGTTATGGGTTCCAACAATTCCTTATTCAAATCCCTTACTTTTGATATTGCCAAAACACCTTTGTGGGTAGGTGGATTGTCCTGATGAATGATAATTTTTTCCACCCTGAAAACCAGGTCTTTTCTCACGAATTTTTTTCGTCTAGTCTGGTTAAAAGTGCGGAATAATATTCTCCGGTTAGTGTTTTACCATTTTTGAGAAAATTAATAAAAAAATGCTTTAGCATCCCTGAAACACCGACATCATGACCTTTCCTGCTGATATTCTTTGTCTTCTTTGACGCAGATCAATCGGCTTCTGTTCACTGTTTTGACTGCTGTTTGGATTACAGTGTGTAATGGTGAATCCAAGTGTCATCCATAGTAATACATCTACGACAAAATCAGTTTTATTCTTGTTAAAACGCTCCAAACTGTTCAGAGATTTTCATGCGAGTGCATTCGTGATCTGCTGTGAACAAGCGCGGCATCCATCTTCCGCACAACTTTTTCATTTGCAATCCTTCGTGCAAAATATATCCTAACACGTCCTTTTGAAATGCCCCTATGGTCTCAGCAATTTCATGCACTTTATCAATGATTTCTGATGTTGTTACACTTTTTTGGACATCGTTCGTGTGGTTCATCTTCAAGGCTGGTACGGCCACGTTTAAACTCCACAGCCCAATTCTTATTTGTCGAAAACGAAGGAGAAGAGTGCCCATAAACTTTTATGAACTTCGAATGGATATCTTTTGGCATTAAACCTTCTTTTACAAAGAATTTTATCCATTTCAAGGGATACAGACAAGACGTTTGCTTCCGACAGCTGCACAAAACAAGATAGAATGACTTGCAGTTTCACTCGGATGCTTATGACAGATGTACCAACTTAGAAAAAAAACTTGCCGATAGTGTTGCCATCGATTGTCGAGGCCGAGAACATTTCATACCCCCCCCCCAATATAATGATGCTAATGACTGGAATGAGCAATATCATGGAAATTATTACGAGGAGATAACGATTTCGACTTTGTTCGGTTCGGACCAATCAAATGTGTGCAAAGATGTCTACATGTATATGTCACTTGAGTAGAAAAGAGATCTGTAAGTAGTCCAACTGTGTCATGAAGACGGCATACAAGAGTATGCAAAAGACCATGCGGGTAGATTATTATGTCTGTACACGAATGCTAGGAGTTTCAGAAACAAAGGGGAGTAGAGTTGCCTTGGTTAATGTGCTTGGACCTCAGATTGCAGGCATTAGTGAGATCTGGCTATCAGAATCAGACATACTAACTGCTATTGATTGTAAAGGGTACAGTATTTTTATGAAGGATAGAGAGAAGGAGTCGTGCTGCTAATGGTGTTGTATGGCTATCCAATTAGGGTTACGACCTATGATTGTAGTATTAGTAACAGCATTTCATGTGGCAATGAATTAGAAGCCATCTGCTATGAAGTTGAATCTAACAAGATCAACTACATAGTGGGATGTTGTTACACACTTGTAACAGAAATAAAACAGAAGATAAACCTTGTGTTTTATTTCTTGTTCCTCATTATCGGTTGAAAACCTGATTTCAGTATACTTAAATTAAAATTTAATTTTAATATTTTCCTACATTTTCTTACATTTTTTTCATTCACTAGCGTCAATCACCTACACAAGAAGAAGAGTTTGCTGAACTGTTGGTTGAGGGAGAAAGGTATGATCTCGCTGATTTAGCAACAGATCCTCTGCTCGATCGAATAAACGAATGGGATTATCCCATATTCGAACTCCAGGAACATTCCAAAGATCTCATACTTAGTCAGGTAAAATTAATCGTTCGAATATTTATATAATTGAAATATGCAGACCGCATTGCATTCTTCGTAGCGATAAAATGCAGGATTTCCCAGTGCTAAATAAGATATCACTAACTCAGGTCAATTAAATAAATTAATATAAAAAAGATCAAATACATAGTGGGGTGTTGTTACCGACCTGGTAGATCGGTTGCTAATGATGAAGAAATACATCACCGAACATAGACGATGGGCGCGAAAAGGGTAATCATAATGGGAGAGTTTAATTATCTTAACATTGATTGGGTAGCACCTCATGAATGAAGGAAACGAAATTTATTGAACTATTGGGAGACAACTTCCTAAAGCAGCATGTGACAGAAAGAACTCGAGGTCAACGAGTGGTAGATTTGATTATAGTATCCAAGGGGATTTAAAGATGTGACTATTCTGCTTGTGGTTGGTGACAGTACTCAGGGCCCGCGAACCCGAGGGTGCAAAGAGCGCACTACCCGGACGGTAACATTGATAAGGCGACATTTTATGTAGCTAATGCGTAATTTGGATTATACAATGAAGTATTAGGAGCGGCCGATAAACGTTTGCACCCAGGGGGCAAATATCCCTGGTATGCCCCTGAGATTACTCACTTGGGAAGTGGCTAACTTTATGAATATTCCATTCAGAAAAGGTTACATGCTGAACTACAAAGCAAGAAATTATGACCAACTGAGGAGTATACTGAGTCCATTGGAATGGGATCGTTTGCTTGATGGGAAGAATATCGACAGTGCATCGGAAGCATTTAAAAAATAAAAAAATAATGAATACCAGAATGTGTCCCGAGAGTTCAAAGAATAAATAGGGTAGGAATCAAATGGATGTGCAATCTCATTAAGCAAGATATTCCTAAGAAAATTATGATGCGGAAGAAATACTGTGTGCATTATGATGATATCCGTTGTGAAAATTATAAACAGCAGGCTAGAATAGTCACAAATCTTGTACGGAAAGCTAAGTCTGAAATGGCTCTGCGTGCTAAGACGACCCAAAGGAATTCTATCGATGTGCTGAAAGTAAACGAAAGAATGAATATGAAAGATGGTATGCATGTGATCGATGCAGAAGTGATTGTTTAACTAATAAGAAGCCATTTTGTTAAAATCTATCAACCTGGTAGATGCAACATTGAACTGACCACTACCTCTTCACTCTATGAGGAAACTCGCGTATGAGGAGGAAATACTAGAACGGAGCACAAACTGAATAATTTCATATTGCAGAATTCTAAATAAGAATTCATATTCCAATATTCCAATGATGTTCCAATGTAACGCTGAAATGAACGTTCACATGTAAAGAGAAGGATGTCTTTTTGCCTCTTTTTAAAAAGTCTTGATAAGACCTCACTTGAATTATTGTGCTCTGGTCTGGTCTCCTGTGAGGACTAGATTTTTCTCTCATAGGAAGTTGCGTGATTGGAATGGATTGCCTTTGGATGTTGTGAGTTCAAGCAGTGTGAGTGAATTCAAGACTAAGTATGATAGGCGATACGTGGAGTATGGTGCTTCCCTCGATGAGTCCGTGACCTCCTGGAGGTATATTTTAATAATAATAATAATAAAATAATAATAATAATAATAATAATAATAATAATAATAATAATAATAATAATAATAATAATAATAATATATGATGATAATAATGATTTTAACCTAGCATAACTCACAATCCCCCTATTTAATCCTCCAACCACAACTACCACAACGATATTAATGCCATCAACACACGATGCCACCTACCACGTAGAAACCTTTCGAGTATTTTGTGTCTAAATTGCGGGTGCTCTACTGGCTGATTTGCCTGAACACAGGATGAGAAACCTAATTTTTTTCTCGGAAGAAAAAAAAACATTGTTCCCTCCCTATATGGGATCGGCTAACTCAACTTGCATTGAAAATGCGCAATGGGCTTTTTCAATTGAATGGGCGAAATGACGTCGTCCGTTGTTCTTCTGTTGTTCAGCTATGGACACATATGTGTGGGTGGGTGGGTGGATGTAGGTGTGAGGGATACCCAGAAATAATTGGAATTATATTTTAAATTATTATTATTATTATTATTATTATTATTATTATTATTATTATTATTATTATTATTATTATTATTATTATTAAGTGAGACCTCCAGGGAGTCAAGGAATCATGGAGGGAGGCCACATTCTACACTCACCAGCTATCATACTTATTCTTGAATTCATTCATACAACTTGCACACAACACATCCAATGGCAATCCATTTCAATCATGTACGACCCTAAGAGAGAAAAATTTAGCCCTCATCCCTCTTAGCGGCATTCATTCTCAGCTTCCAAGGATGCCTTCTTGTCCTTTCCCTTACCCTCTATAAAATGAAAAATTCCATCAATTGAAATCCTATATGATCCTTTCAGAAGTTTGTAAGTCTCAATCATATCACCTCTCTTTCTCCTTTTTGCTAGTGTCTGCAGTCTACAAATTCTCAATCTGTCTTCATAATCAGTATTCCACAACCCCGATATCAGTTTAACACTCTTCTTTGCATTCTCTCCACTGTATCAGAATCACAACGGAAACCCAGACCTGCGCACAATAGACCAAATGAGGTGTTATGAAGGCCTTGTAAAGAGGAAAAATAACATCCTTATTTTTACATGTGAACGTTCGTTTCAGTGTTGCAATTATCTTTTGAGTTATATTTGCAATATTTGCTATATTGACCTGAACTTCAGCTTCCTACCTGCTAACCCACCACGATCCCTAACCTAATCAATTTCTTCTAGCATAACCCCACCAATATAATACGATATTGGATATCGAATCACGCCAACGCATGACTTTGCATTTAATGACATTGATCTGACATCCATTTTTCCTCTACTCATAATTCCAACCTATTCAAATCATTCTGCAAGCACTGCATATCAGCTGCATTCCTGATTACCCTACCTGTCTTTGAATCATCAACAAATAGTATGTTGCTTTTCAAATCCTTCCCAATATCCTTAATGTACAGATTGAATAACAGTTGATCAAGCACTGATCCTTGTGGTGTACAACTTATTACCTTAAATCTTCAGACTTACATCCCCCGTATACCACTATTTGATACCCGTCAGCCAGCCATCCGCTGATTTATGCGTATTGTGTAACCCAAACCCATTTTCTCCAATATACGCAGCAGTCTACCATGCTCTATTCTGTCAAAAGTCTTAGCAAAATCCAAAAGTATCATGGAGTATCCATTCCCCTTGTCTAGTTCAATGGTAGCATTATTATAGTATGTGATCAAGTCGCTAAAACATGACCTTCCCTTATTAAACCCATGCTGTTCATTGCAAAGTAGAGATTCACTGTCAACCCATTTCTGAATGCGAGCCCTAACCAACTTTTCCAAAACCTTCCCCACTCCTGAAATACTGAATGGTCGACAGTTATATACATCGGTCTTTACACCACCCTTGTGCAATCATACATTCTTTCCATTCTTGCATTTTCTTCCCTGTTCTGAGACTCATATGAAACATCCTGGTCAAAGGAATAGCCAGTTCACCTGATCAGTCTTTTAGCACAATTGCTGATATCCAATCAGTCCCTATTGCTGAATTCTTATTCAGTTTGTGCAACAACTCTAATACCTTCTCATCAAAGACCTGAGTTTCTTCACCCAGTTTAGTGGTAGCAGTTAACAGAAAAGAAATCTTATTAACAGTACACCCTGAAAAGTTCTTGCACTTATTATTATTTCGTTCAAGATGAAAGATAGTGTGACCTGATTTGTTTATTATTCTAGCCAGGATCCCTGTCAATATCACCTAAATTTCATCAACTTTTATCGTTTTTCTCAGAACCTGTCATTAATACTACCAGCAATGCATTATGATAGGTATAAATATTTTGCTTAATACGGTAGTAATCGCAATTCGCCAATAAAAAACCATTAATTTAAACTTTTGAAATAATGATTTTTTTTTTTATTTTACTTTCTTGTGTTGAGAAAAGTGAATTTTCTTGTACTTCTCCTCTTTAATCTTTCCTGCCTCTTCCACTTCTGATAGAAAACTTTCAGAGTCGTTTTGAAGTGCGTACATTTCGTTATTTCATTGGCAAATCCCAGGAAGGCCGAGAATTAGTAATGTGAATTAAACAGTGATAATTTATTCAACATGAAATCAACGTGAATTTTAATGTGCATCGATGTACATAAACTCCCGATGGATTATGAATAAATATTAGGCAGTAGTAGTAGAAAAATACTTATGTAAAAGTTATATTTGTCGTTCTTACTTTTGCTATATATTAGTAATGTACTGTATAATGAGGTCATACCAACTTAAAACTGTAGGTCATTCTTAGCAGTTCCGGAGTCTTTTATTCAAAATTCAAAGTGGGAATGAGGCGGATGAAATAAAACGAGATCTTCAGAATTGTATTCGCCCTATATTCTTAAGACTTATAAAGATTTATTCTCTAAAAGCAAAATTTAACGGGATCAGGCAATTCATGGTCAGTTATATCTTAATATAAACAGCTATTTGTTATTTTTATTGATTATTATTAAATTATTTGTTATGAACTCATGTACAGAACAAGAAGTTATTACAGCATAAGCAAGTTCCATACTCGGAGTGCTTTTCTAAATACGGAAATAGAATTTCGGAGATCAGCTCATTTAATGGCGGTTTAGTTTACACTTAAGCTAGAGTCACACAACACTAAACTAAGATGTAATGCATAAGAACACACGTTGGTAGAGTCCACCTACCTCATTTTCATTATGACAACACTTATGCAGAGAATACACGCAATTTATAGACAAATGTACTAGTGGTAGTAGTGTGTCGTGTAGGTAGATTATTAAGTAACGGAGACCGCGAATTATAGTGGAGTGGTGTGTTCTTCCACGGTGAGTCCTTTGACTTGGGAATGTCATATAATAATAATAATAATAATAGTCATGTACAGACTGTTCATAATTAGTGCCATAGGGTTGCTTTACTCTTTCATTGTATGTTTTAAAAAAATTATAAAAAGTATGTCCAAGAATTGCTTTCTCCTGATATGTTAAAGAACAAACGCGCGCGCGCGCGCACGCACGCACGCACACACACACACGCGCGCGCGCGCTCGACTATGTTCACTCTACTATGAAGTCATCTAACTCCTCTTTTGTATCCTCTGCGTATTCACATATTTGTTCTCAAGTTTTTCAATGCCTTCTTTCACTCCGAGGAATATAATATGGAAGGGTAAGAAAATAGACTGATGAATGCTCTGGAAGCGTCCGTAATCCAGTTAGAACCGACAATACTGTTTGGTCGTAAAGATTCGAAACCCACAGGAGCACGAAGAATACTTATAAACGCTTTTGAAACGAAGATTATTTAATTAAACTCCTACGGATGTGGAAGCATTTTTCTCCTGGAAACTCGTGTTTTTCCATCTTCCAAACGGACAGACCATCCTTAAGAACACACGTAATTTTTAGATAAAATATAATTCAATAAGAATAAACTAACCACCTTAACTTAATACCTATGTTCAGGAAAGTGAACACTTGGTGGATTGTGGGCTGTGAAGTGCCAAAAAGTACTTGGGATTAGGAGTTAAAATAACCAAGTTTATAAAATTACTTGGTTAGCCTAATATACAATATCTCCAAGTTAAAAAATTTATTACATCTATATCTTCTCCAGAGATTTTTATTAAAAATAGAAACACCTTGTTGCAACTTCTGTAGGTAAAGTTGATAAGGCTCCGTATTACTAAAACCTTATGGCAATGCTGTAGCCGATGAAGTTCTAACTGAGGCTTGGCTATTGCTGTTACCCTCCTGCCATGATCAGAGCTTTAATAGCTCAATAACATCTTATCCCTACACTGTCCT
This sequence comes from Typopeltis vanoorti, assembly GCF_054136105.1. NCBI lineage: Eukaryota > Metazoa > Arthropoda > Arachnida > Uropygi > Thelyphonidae > Typopeltis > Typopeltis vanoorti. The sequence goes on along the minus strand of NC_143571.1, from coordinate 29,443,614 downwards.
CTACAGATAACGGGGAAGATGAAAAGCATTCTTGCTTCGCCCCTTTAAGCCAGTCCTTATATAAGAAACCTTGGTATTTAGGATCTAGCTACTCACTGAGGAGACCTGAAAAAAGGTTGAAACGGGTCTGGGTATTGACCCCGCCCATAATGCATTGCAGTATACATCTTTTAGTGAGATGTGCTTTACATTATGGAAAATACTAAGAATAGTGATCAGATCTTTACCCACCTTTACAATGAGTTACCCTGGTGTTGTATCATCTTTAGACTTGAACTTTGTTTCAGGCGCAAACTTAATTGATTGCATACTTGGGATTAGCAGTTAAAATAACCTAGTTTATAAAATAACTTGGTTATATCCTAATATACAATAACCCCAAGTTAAAAAATTTATTACATATATATATTACACACACACACACACACACACACACACACACACACACACACACACACACGTATATATATATATATATATATATATATATATATATATATATATATATATATATATATATATATATCTTCAACAACTTCAAACCCACAGATTTACCACGATGAGATAGAACGCGCATAGTCGAGTCAAAAGAAATCACCTTGGATCCTCTTCATATGAACAATAATCTCAGCTATAATTTGCTTGACTGTTTCAGCTCTACTATCAGATACTGGAGATCTCGCGGAACCACACACGCACAGGTGTACGACAATAGAACTTTCATACGGACTATAACAAAAGTTCATAATAACTGAAATTTACAGTCGAATATTATAGCTTTATAATTATATATATATATATAAAAGCTCCGCCTTAAACCCTCCCTATCCATCTTTCATCATTTGGAAACTGATTTGGAAACTTACATTTTCGTTCTCCCTCCCTTACTAGCTTCATTGGACTCTGTTAATTCTCTGCTCATTACATTTTCCAAAGTTTTCAGAATAGAATAGCAATCTATGTTTCTCCATTGTAGCATTTTTGAGTAAATTTAAAATGAATAATTTAAAGTACATTGAGCAGAGTTAAGGAAGAGTTCGTTTCAATTAATTCATCTCTGTTGCTTTTCGTAACAACACTCACCTTTGGCCACATTGCTTCAACGTTCCTTTACGAAAGCATATAATGACAAACGAACACAGATAGCTTTTGATTTACCTATTTGTTTTCAAATTAATTGAAAATTTTTATTTATAAGAATATCTTGTATACTGACAAGTTGATATTTCATATCACTGAGATAAGTAATAAATGGAATGGGCGTATACGAGAGAGCGTGAGAGAATAAAGTTCAGTTAGATATTTCCTTTTTGATAAGAAGAGTTTGTTACTGTTGGTCGTATGAAGGGTAATCGATATATAAAGAGAAACACACGGATAATTACCAATTTGACTAATTTCTTCACAATGACAATAATTTGAAGTGTTCATTCGTCTTTGAATCTTAATTCAAATACAATTACTTTAGCATTCTTAAAATACCTGTCGATATAAAAAGCATTTCAAAAGCTGAAGTTATTGTTGTTCACTATTAATTTACGGGGAGTTAGTTATGCCGAAGTTCAACAGCGACAAAAGAATGTCGGTGATAATTTAAAATTTAACCCTGTCTAACTCATCCATCTCGAAATTAATGGCAAAAGGAATGGAAATTAAAGAAACGTTTAAGCAGCTCTGGAACTATAGGTCTAAGCCAGTGGTCGCCAAAGGGGTCGATATCGACCCCCTGGGGTCGATATAACATTGTTAGGAGTCGATTCGGGCTCACGGGTCGATATAACATTGTTAGGAGTCGATTCGGGCTCACGGGTCGATTAGGGGTCGACAGAAAAGTATAAGACATCATTGTATGGGTAATATTTAATTCGGTTAACTTGGATTACCTCCATGACAAAAGACATGGAGGTAATGACAACGCAATTAAGAGTGAATCGTGGGATCAGTACCTCCATCTTACAGGTCCATGAATAGGACCTGTCAGATGGAGTAAGGTCATGAAAATAGTTACTGAGGCCAATCAAATAGGCCAAAATGACGTATTTACCAATTAAACGGATGTTGGTGGTTCCTGCCGGCCAACGCAGTGGGAGCGCGATTGCGTCACGTGCGTGGTTCTTATTTACTGATACTTCCAAGTATTCGACCCCAGTCTCATTTTTGCGCATTGACATACAAGTGAGCGTTAATGTTCTAAAATTCATCAACATACATATCAGAATTCAATCGTTATTCATTCACGAACTAAACTTCTCTATGTTGAAGAGTTGAGCAGCGCTGGTAGTAATACCAGTGATATTAATACCAGTAGGCTATTCATATCAATAGTAATACCAGTGATATTACTAGTGATAGTAATAGTAGTAGTAATAGTAATATAATATTAAACACGATATTATACATACAATAAACACTGTAACTATAAAATAAACAATCTAAAAACTCACATAAGCGACTTTTTTTGCTTGTCCTATTATAATTACGTAACAGAAAAATAGAATGGGTCGATAAAAAGTCAAGAAACTCTTGAAGGGGTCGAGGGGCAAATAACTTTGATGACCCCTGCTGTAAGCAATAACCTGAATGAAAATAGCAACTAATGAAGTCTTCACTGTGATGAAGATATAAAATTCCTTCCATGTGAAATATTGTCTTGGAACAGAAACAATATTAATACAAGTACTACAACCTGCTATTATTATTATTATTATTATTAATTTTTAATTTTTTTTATTATTGTAAGAAAGTAAAAAGTAAAAAGAAATTATGATTGTAAAAAATATTATTATTGTTATTAGAGTGCTTCAGAACTCGATGAAAACCAAACGATGTTTGTTTCATAGCTCACTATACAGACAGAGGAAAGAGTTGTAAGATCGACTCTGGTCACAGAGTAGGAGGAATTTTATCTGGGCGTTTAAAAAAGTAATAATAATAATAACTTTTATTCACCCTTCGATGAATAAAAGGTGTCTTAAAAGATTTTTCTGAAGATTCCAGCAGATGAAAGCGTTTTGCACAATCTTAAAGGTAATGCAGTGCCAAAAAGAAGACATTTCAATAAAAGTGGCTAGAAAAATGTTAGGTGCTAAAACGAGAGCTGGCATTTATGATATTCCAGGAAGGATAACTAGGAAAGAGAAGATCAGGAGACGGAGGACGGTAATGATTATCTGGTATTCATTTGGGTAGATGGACAGTGCATTGAATCATTGATAAATCAAACAACTCTTCATTCCTATCGGAAGCCTGATTAGCGGAATTTAAGAAGAGAAGTCGGTTTGATTTGTCAAATCCCCAATTAAGACAATCTCACAAGTTGGATATTTAAGCAGGTTCAGTTTAGACTGAACCGGCTTATCAAAAAGGAGAGTGAATTCTAGTTCAGTTGACATATCTTATGGGATGTCATCTCTTACAAATGTGACAGAAGGAGCTATGTGAATGTAGTTCAGGTAGTTGAATTGTTTCAACTATTCATTCAGATATTTGAAAAAATAACGCTCCAAATCTCTGAATGATTTGCTAAAGTAAATGGCAGGAAAATTCTTGCCTAGTTGATTGAGAATCCTTCTGATGCGTTATTATTAACTTAAGTCCCATCCACTATCTAGTGGACAGCCTGCAGAATTTTACTGCTACATTCTCGAATTGGAAAGATTATAAATTCCAACACTGTGTTTGGCTCACTTGAAGGGCGTCATCTACATTGCTTGTAAGAAGGAGTAGGAAGAATGGAACCAGAGACTTCATCTGGAAAACAAAGATGAACAGCACTATAGTTCATAATAAGAAAGACAATAAGGAAAAAGAAAAATCCTTCACCTGGCAACGAAAGTCATACCACTTAGGGGTATATTTGAAAGTACTCAATTTGGAAAGGTGTGTTTATTTCTTTTACGGTGGGAATAGCCGCCAGAACCGAACTTGTGAAAAGATGAAAGATGCCACACAAGCTCATCAATGATCCATAGTTAAACAAGGACGTTTTTATTTAGTAACGACGTAACAATTCATATTTCATATGTCGAAATTTCGTTATTCCTTAAATGTCTACGATATTCAGGGGGTAGGTGTCTCATATGAGTGAATGTCTCGTATACCCAGAAAGAGTTGATAAAGTAAATGTGTCATAAGTACCTAAAAACTTAGAGACATTAAGTCCATTTTTCTTTGTAGAATGAAAATGAACAACACCGCATTTTTGTATTATGTATTTGTTTGAAAATTAGGATTTTTGGCAGTTGAGGGACGTCTCAGTACTAACTTCCATCTAGATGACACAATCACCTTTTGAAACAAATTTTGGATAACTGTTAGATTTTCTGAATAGGTGGTTGTTATAAAAGGAATATTATTGTGATTATTATTGAAATGTTTTATTATTAAAGAAAAAACACAGAAAGGTTAGAAATCAAAATCACAGACCTGTATCTCTAGTTATTTTGGAAATGTTGAAGCATCCGTGGCACACACTGAGTTAAAGGTCGTATATGTTTGAAATACGCACAAAGTTACTCGAAAGTTAGTTTTACAGCATTTAATTAGAGTATTTATTTTTGTTGATATGTTGATCTTTTTCAAGAACTATTTGCATTAAATATACAGCGATTCTATTGTGAGATTTCATTGGAGGGATTGAGAGAGGGACTGAGGGAGGAGGGTAATTGTAAATATAGAGATACAAAGAAGTTAAACTACTGAAAGTACTTAAACATATCTTCATTAACAGTTATCATCTTACAAATAAAAAAATAAGTGAGAAAAAGACAGTGGACTTGAGAAATTCTGATTGGTTAATCCTTTAATCATTCCGGAATGGCTCAGCCCCAATTTGTAATCAGCTAGTAGACTGCAGCGACATCTATTATCCTTGTGAATTCATTCTGTTTTGAGTTAATATATAAAACATTGCTTTTTTTTCAATATTCCTTTTTCATTCAATATACTTCTCCGCATTTCAGGAAGTAAAAGAAGACGTCACATAATAACTCCAAAATCACTGCTGAATGAGTTAAAGTAATAGTTATTTCCAACATGACATCGAAGTAAAAAAGAATACCTTTTTAATTGTTTTCTAAAATCAATTTATTCCTAGAATTAAACTTAAATATTAAGTTTAATAGATATATTTCTTAAGTGGCATCTTCATATTGAAGATGTGCAATTATCGATCTATCCATTGCAACATTGGGGCTAATACTGCAAAAATATTATATATTTTTGCATATTATATACGCAAAAATTTATAATATATAGGAAACTTTTCCAAGTGCAGGGGAAAAGTTTCCTATATATTATATATTTTTGACTGTAGATTCATGTGTGTGTACTCATGAGACCGGTTTTTCTGTTTTGAAGGACAAAAAAAAAAGTTTCTGGGTGAAATAACCCTCTACCCCCGTATGAGACTGGCTAACTCACCTCTAGGTTAAAGAGACCAAATAAAGTTCCTCACGGAAATCGGACCCACGTGTTTCTGACCAAAGACCAGGTTTATCCAGTCGTCTATACTAACTGAGTTACGGAGGCTCAAATTATACTTAGGAAGACTTGTTTGCATTAATGTTTTACCTTAGTATAAGTAAACAACAAAAGTTTGCATGTAAAGAGACTTTATGCCTTATCATTATTATTATTATTATTATTATTATTATTATTATTATTATTATTATTATTATTATTATTATTATACGGACCACATTATTATACGGCAACTTGGTTTCGACACAAGTTGCCTAAGTATCCGCTGTAATGTAAGCAACATTTTTCTTAGTGACATTACCTTAACTCACCTCATGTTACTTTTTTTCCTCTTCACTTTATGCACAGAAGGGCATCTATCATAGCTGTCAACAAACTATGTTATTGGAATCGGTTCTTATTACATTCCAGGCTTCGCCTGTTTTTCCTATATTATTCCAGTGTCTGTTCTTCTCCAGATGATTTTAGTTCTGTCGTTTTTTTTTTCCTTTTGTCCCACGAATTCCAATTTAGCATTTAGATACCTCTTAATCTATATTTGTATGTCAAATCAATTTTCTATCTCCTTTTTAATTATTGTTGTTCTTATTTTAGACTATTTTCCTCATATAATTCTATGTTTGATATTATGTTTGTCATAATATTTCATAATAAATGTTTTCTTTACGCTACGATAGAACTCAACACTACGGACATAGGATACACCTGGGCGTAGGGCTGACCACCTTATCCTGTGAACGCTTTGAAGTCCGATGATTAATAAACCCTCGACACCGCAAGGTAAAAGAGGAAAAAGAAGATGAGATGATGGACAAGAATATAATTTTAATACATTTGACATATAAATTTGAATATAAACAAGAATACATTTGACAACTCAAGTGGCAGTGTTATAGATGACCTGGTATCATTAAAGGATAAGGAGGCAGACTTGCCAAATGAGCACGGTAATCTAAATCAATTTTCTAGCGGGCTTGACCTGGTTGCTGGAGGTCAACTGTCAGGTGAATGTGTACATACCAGTTGTATTGTCCCTTTCAGTTTCTGATTCTTCAGTTAATTCTCACCTGCCAATCAAAATCCTGGGTAGTGATGACATCAATCCATTATTTTCTAGTTTTCATATGTCATCTGAGTCAACCATTTCTTCTGTAGTTACCAGGGATGTCAATCCAGATTACTTAACATCTTTATCATCTTGTGTGTCTATGGTATCACCTCTTGAATCTGATGTCAAGGTAAAAACGAAAGATTATGCAGTCCATTTCACATCTTCTTATGTATCAACTGTTTTGCTTGTATTAATTGACTCGTATAAACACCGAAGTGCTAGTGTAATATATGACGATACATCTGGTTTGTCAAATGTCCCAAGTTTAAGTGATCATCAAGATTTCACAGTTAAGTGCCATCAGTTTCATAGGAAACATGCCTTTTTTATACAGCCACATCCCAATGTAACTGATAGAAGTATGTGGAGTAGACTGTTTTGTGCAAGTTCTCCTTAGACAAAGGAACTGACATTTTTAAATGACTGTAATATATTTTATAATTTTGATCTGACCAAATTGTATGGTCTATCTTGCAGCATTCCAATATGTTCTAATATTTTTTATGGAATAGAAAGTATTAGAACATTAGTAACGGATTAAGTGAGTGTGTCCATCGAATAAATAGTGCACAAATACACGCACAGAGATCGCTGAGCGATATACAAAAGAAAGTTAGAAGATTAGGGACAAAAACAAGCATCAGTGGGGGATAAGGGATGTCAAGTTAAAAAGGAGCAAAAAAGATATTATGCTGTATGGAGATTCTATAATTAAGGGTGTGAAGGATGGTAGAGTAATTAAAGCGTGTTATCCAGGTTCAAAGATTAAGGATATAAACGAGGCTGTGAAATTGCAGAAAGATAGAGCGAGTGAGATTATTGCAGGTATAGGGACGAATGATCTAGGTAGCGAAAGATTTTCTGTGAGACAAGATTTGAAGGATTTAATGATAGCAATGAATGCAAAGAGCGAGAGTGGAAAGTTCATGAGTGTGCTACCAAGATTTGATAGTGACGAATTAAACAGAAGAGTAATTCTAGTAAATGGAATGATGTCAAGATTATGTAAAAGCTTTTGCAAAGAAATGAAACTGAATATTCATTTTATGAATGTCTGGGATGAGTTTGATAAAAGGAAGGAGTATTTTAAGAGAGACGGTTTTCACTTAAATGGATTGGGCGCAAGGCATTTAGAATGACATTAACCTTTATTGATAAAGGATAATGATCAAAAAGGATAAAGGTAAATGGTCAAAAACAGAGACATGGGATTTGCTAGGGAGGCAGGTGATAGAGTCAGCTGTAAATAGTACTAAGGTCATTTAATCGCTGTGAATTTGGGATTAATTGTTCTCAGAAAATAAACAGTATACAGGGTGGGCTAATTCACACACAGGGAGATTGTGGAAGGAAGAGAGTATTAATGCTCGAAGTATTCGGAATAAGTGCGAAGAATTTTTGTCATTACTTAGTACAACTTGGCCAAAAATTATAGGAATTAGTGAGACTTGGTTAACTAAGAATGATATACTTATAGGGATTGAATGTAAGGGGTGCAGTATTTTCAGGTAAGAGATGACAGAATGAGGGTGGGGTTTTACTAATGATAGACGAAGCGTTAACAAAAAAAGTAGAAGTGCCTCAAGGTGACAGGTATATATAGGGCGGTCATTCGAGGCTGTTTGGTGTGAGACAGAGATCAACAGGGCGAAATATGTAATCGGTTGTTGTTATAATCCAAGGGGTATAAGGGAGAATGTAGATAGTATGTATTGGCAAATTAGCACGATGAGTGAAGGGTCGAGTAATTATTATGGGGGATTTTAATTTGGGGAACATAGATTGGGAGAAGTAACTGTCACAAGGAACAAAGGAAATGGAGTTTATACAGTTGTTAAGAGATAACTACCTGAAACGGCATGTAATGGAAGGGACAAGAGAATCGAGAGGGTTAGATCTGGTAATAACATCGGAGAACATATCAATAAGTAATTTAGTTACAATGTCTCCACTTGGGGAAAGCGATGTGGTCTTGACCTGGAAGATTGATTGTAAGATGTACTGAATATTCCGTTAAGAAGGGGTATATGTGGAATTACAAGGCTGGTGATTATGACAAGCTAAGAAGTCAGCTTTTAGCAGTGCTATGGCATGAGAATTTGAAGGGGAGAGATGTTGATGGTGCGTGTGAGATTGTCAAGGGGTATTTAAAGAAAGCTGTATCAGACAGTATACCCAGAGTCAGAAGGAGAAATCAAATAGGAGTAAGATGGATGAATAATATTATTAAGCAAGAGTTGCAGATAAAGAAAAGGTTGTGGAGGAAGTATAAAGAAAAGGTGATGAACGTTGCCATGAGCAGTACAAGGTATAGGCAAAGAGAGTAGCCTATATGGTAAGGAAAGCAAAGCTAATTATGAGAGGAAGCTAGCTGATGAATCCAAAAGAAAGAAACCCTAAGGAGTTCTTTCGCCATGTGGCAAGTTCTACTCCTTAGGGTTTCTATTACAGAACCTTAATGTTAGCATTAAGGTTCTGTAATATATTAAGTTTTGATAGTAGGGAAATTACAGAAGCAAATCAAATAGTTGAGTTGCTCAATGATGATTTTGAAAAAGTGTAGCATCTTGGTTGTGTGTGTCGAATGTGTCATTGACTGATGAGAGTCTAGAGATAGACGAAATAGAAGTGCTTAATATATTACAGAACCTTAATGTTAACACTGTGATTGGGTTAGATGGCATATCATCCCATGTATTACGAAAATGTGCAAGAGAATTAGCACCTCCTTTAACCAGGCTGTTTAATTTAAGCCTCAGTTCTGGTAAAGTACCAATAGAGTGGAAAGAGGGGAAAATAATTCCACTGTACAAGGGAGGCTCCAAGACTGAGGTTGCAAATTATAGACCAATCAATATATCGGGAGTGGTGGTTAAGGTTTTGGAGAAATTGGTAAAAATTAGAATTCAGGAACTGGGTAGGCAGCAATATGATACTTTATAAGGGGCAACATGGTTTTGTGAAGGGTAGGTCTTGCCTCAGTAACTTGCTTACTTTCTATAATAAAGTAACGGTGGAGTTGGATATTACTCTAAATCCTTATTTAGAGTGATATTACTGGACTTTTCAAAGGCATTTGACAGGATTCCACACGGAAGTCTGTTGCATAAATTAGAGCAAATGGGTATGGATCTGAAACTGGTGATTTGGATTAGAGGGTGGCTGGTGGATAGATATCAAAGAGTGGTTTATGGAAGAGCTGAGCCCAAGAGACGGCAGGTGACTAGTGCTTGGTCCTCTATTGTTTAATTTGTACATCAGTGACATTGGGAATACTTTGAAGGGAAATATCCACTTGTTTACTGATGATGCAAAATTAGGAAGAGCGATAGTCAATTCAGATGATGTAGCTATCTTGCAGGATGACTTAAATAGGCTGACGGTATGGACGAAGGTAAATTGGTTGTCAGTTTAACATGGCTAAGTGTAAGGTGATGCACTTCGGGAGGATGAGATCACATGCTTTGGATTTATACAGGTTTGGATTTATTTGGGTTTACTATATTAATGAAACTGAACTACAAGAAGTTGACGAGGCAAGGGACTTGGGAGTTATCGTGGACAGGGAACTTAAGTTTAAAGGGCATATTGCAAAGATTGCCAAAACATTACATCAAATTACATAGTTGTTGAAGAACACACTAACAAGCAGGGATAGGAAAGTTATTGTTCTACTCTATAAGGCATTAATAAGACCGCATTTGGACTACTGCGCATAGATCTGGTTACCTGGATTTCTTGGTGATGAAGAAATGGTGGGGAGGATTCAGTGGCGAATTACAAATATTATTGCAGGTCTGTGGGATGTTCCCTACGAGGATAGATTGAGGATCTGTGGGCTCCAAAAACTAGCTGATAGACGTAGGAGAGGAGATATGATAGAGGCATATAAATTATTAAAGGGATTTATAGGATTGATACAGATGACATTTTTAAGACCAGTGCAGGAAGGGAGAGAACGAGGGGCCATCCCTGGAAATTATGTAAGAGTGTGGTTAACAAGGGTGTTAGGACTAGATTTTTTACTTGGAGGATTGTGAAGGGGTGGAATGCTTTGCCAGAGGTGGTTGTGAATGCTTCGTCTGTGAATGAATTTAAGGAGAAGTATGATAGGTATTGTGTAAATAATGGTTAGTGCCTCAATGTAGGGTCTCCCGCGATGAGTCGTTTGACTCCATACAGACATAATAATAATAATAATAATAATAATATTCTGACGATTATCTACTCAGCCTAGCGGAAGAATTTGAACTTTGCACAATTAACTTCATGAATTTAAATTCAAAAAACAGATACTTTATTGGAGATTATAAGATTTATAAAAAAATTTCAGACTATTCCAAGGATCCCCTAAATGTTTCATGGATTGCGAAAATTACAAATTTTGGTATTTATTTATTTTTTTGATGTAATCTATAAATTTATTTTGGCAACCTTGACGATGAAGCATTAACATATTATGGTCTTTTATTAAACTACAACCATGGTTTTCATTAGTTTATTCTGCATCTTCAGTAGTTTTTTGTTACAGTTAATAGTTTGGTAAGTTCTTAAGAAGATCCTGCTTCCTGCAAGTTACCACAGGAAACTGAAGAATCTCCACCAGTTTGCTTTTGAGGTCTCTTCATCTGCTTTGACCACGTCATCTACCGTCAGGTCATTCAGCTTTTTCCCTCGCATCTTTTTCGGACTGGCACACGTTCCTACCATTTCAGGTCTGTTTCTCTTCTCCACTAGGTATACCCATTTTATGCTAGAATTGCATACAATGGGATTGTCTGAAAAAAAAAAAAGGGATTTTTGCTATACCAGTAAGAAGGTAAATATTAGCGTGTTTGTGTTGTATTTATTCTCAACATGGGAATTCTTCAGGCAACCTAATAAATACTTTTTCACTCTTCCCTTAAAAATTGCGAGTGAATACAAAAGAAAAAAAATCTAATTATCGCCTACCTTTATAAAAGATTTCTAATGAACAAATTTTTGTGTTAACCCTTCATCGATCTTGCGACTTACATAATAAAGTTCAGGGCTGACCTCGTCAATATTCGAGCTAAGAATATTTTATTAAAAAGAGTGAAGAAATAATTTATAAACAATCCGGTAAATAACGTTCATTATTTTGCGAATGATTGTATCATGATTTCTCATAACTGCAAAACATAAATGTCACTAAGTGGAACCACATGAACTAAATTGTTTTAAGAGAAACTGTAACCGCAGAAATTACCAATGTTCCCGCTGAACGCCAGAAGTGTCAAACAGAAGATGGATTTATTTCTAATTTTGGAAACGCATAAACATGAATCGACTTCCATTAATACTAACTGAGTAGGTTGGATTAGGTCTTTTAAAATGAGCAAATGGTCTGTTAAAGTCACAATTCAATGTAGTATTTGTGAACTGCGTGGGAACATCAGCACGTTTGCCTATCTTTCTTGAAAGAAAACACAAATTTACAGAAGAAAACTGCCACCTGGATATCTAGTTAAACTGTTCTAGATAGACCTCTCCTCATCCCAACGTATTCCATCAATATCTGTCGAACAGGCTGATAGTTTTTCAGAGACAACTGATTCATCATGCCCAAAAGTTTTTCTGCTGCTTATAGTATTATGAGAAGCTAGTAGAATTCACCTTCTAGCAGCTACAAGCTGATTTCTTCTAGATTTTCCCAGTGAATTATACGGAGGCGGCTGTTCAATAAGTTATAAGACTATATTTATACAGAAAACAGATTATTACCTTCAATCGTCATCATTTACATGATCTTTTTCGAAGTAACTACTGTGAGACGCGATGCATTTGTCCCAACGTTGCGTCCACTTCTTTTTTTTTTGCGTCCACTTTTTTGAGAGTTCTTTCAAAACCGCCACCGCAGCTTTTACACATGCTTTGTTGCTTTCAAAATGGCGGCCTCTTAGTGGTTCTTGAGCTGAGGAAACAGCCAGAAATCGCACAGTGCAAGATCAGGACTGTATGGAGGCTGTGGTAGGATATCTGTGTTGTTCTTCTCCAAAACGTCCACTACACAACCTGCAATATGTGGCCTTGCATTATCGTGGTGCAATAAGAAGCCATTCTTCAGAAATGGACGCTTCCTTTTGACGTGCTGTACCATTGTCCGTAAAACATAGTATGAGCCGTTTACAGTATTCCCGGGTTCTATAGCGTGTTGGTAAACAATGCCTTCCTAGTCAAAAAACATTATGGTCATAACTTTACCAGCCGATTTTACAGTTTTTGCTTTCTTGGGAGAAGACGGATGCTTCCATTCACTGCTTTGTTGTTTCATTGTAGAGTCATAGTGATACAACCAAGCTTCATCTGCTGTAATGATGCGTTTTAAGAAGTTGTCGTCTTCTTGTTCCAGTCTTTCTTTCCATTCTGTGCACACACCCACTCGATGCTGCATTTGCTCCGGTGTCAAGAGTTTGGAAATCCATCGGGCGCAAACACGTTTCAGTCCCAAATGTTCAGCCGTGATTGAGTGAACACTTTCCACAGAAATATTCAGGACAACATGCAGCTGGCATACTGTAATTCTGCGATCCTCCTTGATGATAATCGCTGCTGTGTTGATCATTGTCTCTGTGATGGACGTTGAAGGTCTTCCCTCACGTTCAAGATCTTCAACATTTTGCCTTCCATCCTTAAAAGTTTTATGCCAGCGAAAAACACTTGCCCTCGACATTGCTTCATCGTGGAAATCTTCACGTATCATGTTAAAAGTGCCCGATGCCGATTTTTGCAAACGCACACAAAATTTAATCGCATAACGCTGTTCCAAGGACGCTTCCATTTCGACGACTGGTCGCGGGGCTCGCAGGTGCGCCGAAACAAGCTTGCGTTTAGTCACGTGACACTCTGGCACGTGACTAGACGCAAGTATACGCCATCTATCAACCTCTTTTGTTAATACAGACAGCAACATTTCTTAATTCCACAGAAATTAATATTGTGATGAGTGGTTTTGCCACAGTAAAATTTGTCATATTACTTATTGATCAGCCCTCGTACATTGAAATTTCTAAACATTTCTCTCTTTCAATATCTCGGTGTTTCTTCAATCGTGCACGGAAGAGTATCGCTATTTTTCTTTTTTTCCTTTTTTTACTTTATTTGAAAAATTGAGAGAAATAATCGAATGTGGGGAATATATGGATTGGTAATATATGAGTTCATAGAATAAATAAATGAATAAATTTTTTAATGTCTTTTCTGTGCATTCCATAAACAGGCAGACTCTTAGGTTTAAGTAACTTTTTCTGAAATCTGAGATTTCACCCTTTATTCGTCACTGATAGTTGAATTCATGGCTACCGATGGTTTTGAACCCTTCGGGATGAGTGAAGAGCAGAAAACTGCTGCCATTTGTAGTGCCACAATTTCCAGGAATAAAACCTCTAATTTGACGAACGAATGATCGATTAACTCGGGAATAAACTGACAAAAAGATGTAGAAGGAGTTCCTCCAGCCAGCAAGTAGAATGGAATCTATAACAGTGATTCTTCTGTTTGTCTAGAATAATAAAGTCAGAATACGATTTTACTCTTATGCTTGGTGTTTGTTTTTGGCACAGAAATGAAAGATAATTCACAAATGTGCATGTAAGTTTCCTACACATAAGTGAATGCAGATAATTCAGTAAATCTCGAAATTAATAAATATCTAGGATGAGAACTGGAAATATTTAGTTCAGCCAAGGGTGAGCCACTTCTGTAGTGAACAAATGCAGCAAAGTTTAAAAAAAATAATAACAGCGCCACCTTTTATGTCATCAAAAAATTTTCAGTAAACCAGTTACATGTGTAGCAAACGGCAATTGAGGGGAGTGTGGCTGTTTTTCAAATCAAATTGCGAGTAGATCGTCACTTGCCCAAGACAAGATATATAAACGGCATTTTTGACACGTCAAAAAGCGAATGAATTGTAGATTGTCAGTATCGTGTGGAGTGAAGAACATTATCGAAATATTTGCTAGCCATTTTATTTGGACAGTTCACATCCAACATTACTAGAATATTAGCGCTACGCTTGCAGTTTGCTGTTGTTTGTGCTCTGCTATAATGACAAAACAGGCACAATAGCAGCATACGATATTAAATATACTGACAACTACATCAAGAACAAAAACTAAAACAAAACAACAATACTCGCCATGTCGTTCATGTAGGATGATTTTTTCTCATGCGGAAAGCCTGATAAAAAGCGTTTGCTGAAACACGTCAGGAACTTATTTGATGGTACATTTTCCTTTTGAATGGTCATTCAGTAGACTCGATACTAATGGAGTTTGAAATACAGCAGATATCTGATGCCGTGCGTTAGCCAAAGGACCTGCTGTCTACTTGGACTGGTTGCTTTTTCGTAAACATTTTTGTCGGGCCAGGACGGGGATCTTTCCCTCCTAATCAATAAATAATTCGACTCTAGCGACCAAAGACCGAACTTTTTCGAATGAAATTCGAAAAAGTTCGGTCTTTGGTCGCTAGAGAAGGAGGAATCCCTGTTACAATGTCTTATATTTATCCCGTTCACGCCACTAATATGTAAGATATCAACCTTTTTGTGGATGGAATTTACATAAAGAGCTTAGGTTTAAGAACAATGCGTTTATCTAGCATAATTGCAAATACTGTCGGCGATGAAGTTTTGACTGCCTACCGATTTCTAGAAAATTAGAACTATCGAAAATTAATTGAAGATTTCTTTGATAATTTTATTTATAAGAATGTTTTCTGGATGGACAGAGACTTAAGAATTTGTACGTAAAGTCAAAAGGCGTGTGTCTTCCACGTGATTTCCCCATTAGCGATTAGTAAGAAAATAAACATTTTCGCTGAAACGTAGACCTAGAATATTTTATTTATTCCATCAGCAAATGCTTGAAAATGCAAGTTAATTACTTTAGCGTACACATCTCTCATTCCCTTCTACCTGCTGAGGGGAAGTAAACGCTCGATTATCCACCAGTGTATCACCCATGAATAAAAGAAACCTAAAATGTGTCATGGGGCATGAAACAAAGGGCACGAAAGGATTAATTTCTCACATTTGTCTCGCATAACACGAACAGCTACTCGTTCCTCCAAATATATGAGTAGTAAATTATGTAAATCCCGGTTAGTTACAGACGGTAAGTTACAGACGAATGATAACCATGAAGTCCTAATTTCAGAAATATACAGCTACTATACAGTATATACAATTGTATCCAAATAACCTGATAGGGTGAATGTTTTTCGTGAATTGATTAAAATCTCTCCATAAACCATCAATTAACCTTAAGGAAACAGTAAACTGAAAAGACCATAGTAACGAATAGAATCCCCAAGCAGAAAACTGCAAAAATATTGGGCGAGGACAAAATACGTAATCCTAATACTCTAATTGATTCAGTTATTTAATTAGACTACTAGAATTAGAAAAAAATATTATTAGTGAAGATAATTAATTATTTAAGGTATTAAATACGAGGGTAGACTAAAAAGTTCTCGGCCTCGACCTTAGATGGCAACATTATCGGCGAGATTTTTTTTCTACGTTGGTACATCTCTGAAAGGCATCCATGTGAAATTGGAAGTCATTCTATCAAGTGGTTTGTTTTATACAGCTGACTGAAGCAAAAGATTCATCTGTATCCCTTGAAATGGATATAATTGAGTATTATAAAATTCTTTGTAAAAGAAGGTTTAACCACAAAAGAAATTCGTTCCAAGTTCATAAAAGTTTATGCGCACTCTTCTCCTTTGTGTTCGACAATTAAGAAATGGGCTGCCGAGTTTAAACGTGTTCGTACTAGCTTTGAAGATGATCCATGTGAAGGACGTCCAAAAAGTGTTACAACACTAGAATTCATTGATCAAGTGCACGATATGGTATTGGATGACCGGCAAGGCAAGTGCGTGAAATTGCTGAGAATATAGGCATTTCAGAAGAACGTGTAGGATATATTTTGCATGAAGAATTGCAAATGAAAAAGCTTTAGGCAAGATTGGTGCCGTGCTTTCTCACAGCAGATCAAAAACGCACTCGCATGAAAATCTCTGAACAGTACTTTTAACAAGAATAAAACTGAGAATCCAAACAACAGTCAAAACAGTTGACAGAAGCCGGTTGTTCAGCGCCAAAGAAGACAAAGTCGGTTCCATCAGCAGGAAAGGTCATGGCATCGGTGTTTTGGGATGCTAAAGGCATTTTGTTCATTAATTATCTTGAAAAGGGTAAAACAACAATTGGGGAATATTATTCCGATCTTTTAACCAGACTAGACGAAAAAAGTCGTGAAAAAAGACCCGGTTTGCAAAAGAAAAAAAAAACATCTTTCATCAGGAAAATGCACCTGCCCACAAAGGTGTTTTGGCAATGGGAAAATTAAGGGATATGCACTATGAATTGTTGAAACATCCACCCGATCCTCCAGATTTGGTTCTCTCTGACCTCTACCTCTTCCCAAAACTAAAACTCTTCCTCGCTGGTCAGAGTTTCTTTTTTCGAATCAAGAGGTGATTGCAAGCTGTAGAAGGGTATTTTGCAGATCTTAATGAGAACTATTACAGAGTCGGAATAATGGCACTGAAACATCGCTGGAATAAATGTATTAGTCTTAAGGGAAATTATGTTGAAAAATAAAATTAATATACAGCTTGTTATGGGTACAGTAAATAAGATTACGTATTTTGGAGATATGGAAACAAAACAATGTAAATCGAAATGACAAAACCCATGAAAGTAGGGCACCGTGGAAAATACCAGCTGCATCCTGAATAGAAAACCTAAGAAACAAACAAAGTATTTCGACTATTTTTAAACACAATTTTTAATGAAGATGGCGAATTAAATATGGAAACAGATAACAGAATTAGTAAACCTGCCATGGTAAGAACTCAACTGAATAAATTTACACGGAATAAGAGAGAAATTAGCCAAAGAACTGAACTAGCTGTACAGAGGACAACGTTGAAATCAATTTTAACTTTTTTTAAAAAGCAGTTTTTAAGCAGCTGATCAAAGACTGCAGAGTTTTGAGAAAATTTGGCGGATTGAAGAATGGGAGAGTTAAGGTTAGCAAAATAGGTGTTTGAAGCTAAGATGGCAGGGAAAAGACCTGCCATATATATATATATAAAGAGAGAGAGAGAGACTTTAATCTAGATGGATTGATCTGTCAGAAGTGCTACAAAAGACTGAAATATCTATAATATTGAGGTTTTGACAAATAACTGATTATTTCAGAGAAAAACTGTTAATTGGAGGATAATAATAATGCTAACTTAATCATTCAGTGCTCATAAGTCATCATATTACTGATCGGTAACCCATAGAGTGCAGGTCAGAAATGAAAATTAATTTACTTTAATCAGTTGACGATTTTAGTTGATTTTTAAATGCATGGGTTGGAGTGAATATTGCAGTTTACTTGGAACAGTCCATCGAAATTAAGATGATGAACATGTGATTTCTAAATTCAAATATTTCAAATAACTGAAAGGTAAACTTATTGGTTGAATTAGCGAGAATGTTTTCGACCGAAACAGCTAATGACACTATTATAAGAAGTGTGACAACATTAAGGAGTACACATTCATGTCAATTTGAAACTGCGTCATTTGTAACGCATTACTGCAAATGCAGTTTTAAGAGAACTGCATGACCTATTCGTTATAAAAACAAAAAAGAAAAGAAACCCGCCCACCAACACACACACACACACACACACACACGCACACACAAACTTTCCTATATTCATAATGTCCTTTTCAAATTTGAAATTTAATAATTCTTCTTCTTCTTCTTCTTCTTCTTCTTCATGTGGCTTCCTCAATGAGAGGGTGCAGCACCATGTCCTTCCAGTTCTCTCTCTTGGTGGCTTTCCTTTTTGTTTCTGCATAGCCATGTGATCCTGTCCATGATCTTATATCTTCAAGCCATGTCCTTCGTTTTTTGCCTCTTGATTCTTTTCCCATAATTTTTCCTTCTAAAACTGTCAATATCCTCGGTCCTGCTGAACCTCTCAGTACATGTCCTGCCAATCTCATCTTTCTCTGGATCATTTCCTGTAGTAAAGATCTCTGTGTTCTCATTCACTGTAGGATATCTGTATTTGTCACATGGTCTGTCCATGAGATTTTCAGAGCTCTCCTATAGCACCACATTTCAAAGACCATTATCTGTTGCCTTACTCTCTTCTTGAATATCCAGGTCTCACTTCCATATGTGAAAATTGGCCACACTAATGTTCTTATCATTCTTTTCTTTGTCTCGATACTCACAGAACTTCTGAGCAGATCTTTATTTTTCCAAAATGCATCTTTAGCTATGGCTATTCTTATTTTTATTTCTTTATCTTGCTTTCCATCTGCAGTAAAGTAGGTGCCTAAATATTTGTATTCTGTTGTATGTTCAATTTTCATATTGTTTATGAATATTTCTGGCTCGGATCTGCTTTCTTTTGAGATTTTCATAAATTTGAGTTTTCTTACATTAATATCTAATGCAAAATCTTTACCTTCTTCAATTAGTAGCTGAAGTAATTTGATTAATTTGTTTGTTTTCTGCTACTAGAATGGTATCATCAGCATATCTAAGATAGTTGTATTTTATACCATTGATACTAATTCCTGTTT
The DNA here is from genome assembly GCF_054136105.1 of Typopeltis vanoorti. NCBI lineage: Eukaryota > Metazoa > Arthropoda > Arachnida > Uropygi > Thelyphonidae > Typopeltis > Typopeltis vanoorti. The sequence goes on along the minus strand of NC_143571.1, from coordinate 29,424,392 downwards.
TTGTTTTTCAATCTTTTTCATCATAAATATTAAATAGATTTGGTGACAGGATACACCCTTGTCTAACTCCTCTTTTTATTTTCACTTCAGAAGTCTCAGAGTGAACAGCTGCATTTTCTGTTTGGTGTAAATAATTTTTATAATCTTAAGTACATGATCTTCTATGTCTAATTTATCTAATATATTGAACATTTTATTATGTTTTACTCGGTCAAAAGCCTTCTGAAAGTCTATGAAGCATATGTAAATGTTCCTATTTCTTTCAAGTGATCTTTCTATTAGTATTTTTAGTTCCAGGATAGCATTGATGGTGCCCATTCCTCTTCTGAAGCCTTCCTGTTGTTCATTCAATTCACTACTTATGCTCTTTCAATTTGTTTGTTAACTAAGTTTAAAATAATTTTAGATGCATGGGATATTAGACTCACAGTTCTGTAATCCTCACAGTTTTGTGCATTATGTTTCTTTGGAATTAGTATGTAGATAGATGTTATAAAAACCTCAGGTAATTGTATTGTTTTATAGATGTCCTGAATGGAATTCACTAAATAGTTGTTATTATTGCCGGTCAAAGCTTTCAGCAGCTCAGCCGCAATATTATCACACCCAGGGGATTTATTATTAGGAAGAGTCTTAATTATATGTTCTACCTCCTTCTTGTGGGTAGAGTGGTATCTGTTGTTACGTTTAACTTAAGGTGTCATCAGTCATCTAACATGTTACCATTATCATCATCATAGAGATCTGATAAGTACTCCACCCATCTTCCATTTAACTTTTCCTTATCAATGATTATGTTTCCATCTTTGTCCTTGATGTTATTGGACTGTGTGCGTTTTGTTTTTCCATTAAGTTCTTTCACTTTCAGGAAAGTGAAAGAACTTAATGGAAATGCTTCTCTGGTTTTGTTCCTACTTTGTAATTCTTCTATCTCTGTGCACTGCCTATTTATCCAGTTTTCTTTCAATCTTTTACATAACTGTTTGATTCTTTTATCCAAAGTTTTATATCTTAACCTTTCTTCTTCATTTTCTCCTCTTTTCCATGTTCTTCTTTCATCAATAAGGTTGATTACCTCTTGAGTTATCCATGGTTTTTTCTTTCTTTCTTTCTTGTTTATTGACGTGGTTTTTAGCAGATGTTATGATAGCTGCTTGTAGTCTATTCCATTTAGAGGGTTCATTTTCACTTTGCAACTGTGCAGACAGCAGTTCTGAAATATTTTCATTAAATTTTGATTTTATAATCGGATTTTGTACCATTTGCAGATCCCATTTTAGGGGTTGACTTCTTTTAAATTTTATTGTTTTCAGGCGAATATTCATCTTCATTAAGATCAGTCTGTGATCACATTTAATAATTGCACAGCATTTAATGATTTATTAATATCTACACCATTGCATTATGAAAGGCTACCATGACCTAATTATATTTGCCAGTGAAATATTTTTAGAAATGTATTGTTGGTGTGCCACTCAAAGAGTAGAAATATTCGCAATAGAAGCTACACAGTAATGATACGTAAGAGCTTTTTTCTTAAACAACTTCTGTGAAAAACAGGGAACACGATACCTGTAAGATCTACTTTTTGAAGTGCGTGCCATACGTCAGTCCAAGGCTTTTCTTCCAAGATCTCGATTCCATTTCCATTTAAAAGAACTTCTTTCAGTAGACCCATCTCATTGAACATATCATTCGGAAGTGATGTGATGTCATTATCGCTGTGTGTAGGGAAAAAATACTAAGTTAGAATGTGGCATGTAACAGATTTTGAATTGTCTTGTTGTGAACAAAGAACAATTTTAACAGCTAAGTAATCAGAACCGTGAGTAAAATGGTCTGTTGTAGGAATGATTAGAACAACTAAGAATTTAAGATAAAGTAAGGTAAATCATCATCTTTAATCAATAAATTTATTTAAAATGATAATCATATTTAATTTTAATTAGTTAAGATTGTCCTTCTTTTATCTAACACAATTAAATATTGGAACACATTATCGGATAAGCAAATACTTGTTTTCGTGCAGTTAATATTATACGAGGGTGGTCTGAAAAGTTCTAGTCCTATCAATGAAAAAACGATTTCATAATTTTAAAATTATTTTTATTTTTCAATATAATCTCCCTAATACATTTATTCCAACGACGAGCAAGCGCCATCATCACGTCTCTGTAGAGGTTCTCAGTAAGATCTGCAAAATACCCCTCTACAGCTGCAATCACCTCTTGATTCGAAGAAAAACGCTGACCAGCGAGGAAGAGTTTTAGTTTTGGGAAGAAATAGAAGTCAGAGGGAGTCAAATCTGGGGGTGTTCCAACAATTCATAGTGCAGATCCCTTAATTTTCCCATTGACAAAACACCTTTGTGGGCAGGTGCATTGTCCTGATGAATGATGATTTTTTTTTCTGCAAACCGGGTCTTTTCTCAGGAGTTTTTTCGTCTAGTCTGGTTAAAAGATTGAAATAATAGTCCCCGGTTATTGTTTTACCCTTATCAAGATAATTAATAAACAAAATGTCTTTAGCATCCAAAAACACCGATGCCATGACCTTTCCTGCTGATAGAACTGACTTTTGCCTTCTTTGGCGCTGAACAACAGGCTTCTGTCCACTGTTTTGACTGATGTTTGGATTCTGGTGTGTAATGGCGAATCCAAGTGTCATCTATAGTAAAACAATCAACGCAGAAATCAGTTTTATTCTTGTTAAAACGATCCCAGCACTATTCAGAGATTTTCATGCGAGTGCGTTTTTGATCTGCTGTGAGCAAGCACGGCACCCATCTTGCACAAAGCTTTTTCATTTGCAATTCTTCATGCAAAATATATCCTACACGTTCTTCTGAAATGCCTATATTCTCAGCAATTTCACGCACTTGCCTTGCCGGTTATCCAATACCGTATCGTGCACTTGAGCAATGAATTCTGGTGTTGTTACGCTTTTTGTACGTCTTTCACGCGGTTCATCTTCAAAACTGGTACGGGCACTTTAAACTCGGCAGCCCATTTCTTAATTGTCGAAAACGAAGGGGAAGAGTGTCCATAAACTTTTTTGAACTTGGAATGTATAGCTCAGCGGATGTGGCGTTTGCATACCACGGCGCTTGACCACACCAAGGAAGACTTTGTTTCTAATCTAGTTGACAACTAGAGGAAATTTTTCTAAGCTTTTTTAGACCGGTTCCCGAGTAGGTCGATCTCTGGCACGAGCAACTGGGTTTTTCTCCCGGAAACTAGGGTTTTTCGTCCCGTAAACTCAAGAAAATCGACCGTAGGACCCACATTATTTCAGATATTAAATATATTGTGTTAGGGACCACGAGATGATGGCACTTGTTGAGTTCTCTCATCACTGCGTGCCTGCTTAATTAGTGATAGCCTTGGGCCAGCTCTCTCTGATTGACTGCCAGTGAAGATTGAACTGCTCACTCAGTCTCAAAAAGTTAGATAGGGCTGAACGGCCTCGCCTACTCCCTATATACGGGAATAAAAAGGCGTTAGCTGATTATTTTATTATTGAATTTCTTTTGGCGTTAAACCTTCTTTTACAAAGAATTTCGTAACCGCACGATGCTCAATTGTATCCATTTCAAGGGATACAGACAACACTTTTGCTTCATACAGCTGTATAAAACAAACTACTTGATAGAATGACTTGCAGTTTCACATGGATGCTTACGACAGATGTACCAACTTAGAAAAAAAATCTCATCGATAGTGTTGCCATCTATGGTCGAGGCCGAGAACCTTTCATACCAACCCGTATTATAGATGGAAGTGCTTCGTTAACCAGAAAGTCTTACATAGCTCAGTAATTATCTACGACGTCGTTTGGTTGGAAAATCCTGGGTTCGAATCCCCTTTCGGATGGAGTGAAACAGCACTGAGAAAGGATTTAATATAATATTTATTTTTTTTGCAATATTACATCTTAGTCACTGACACATAATCAGGAAATATAAATGAGACTTGTAACATACACAAAGGCAACATAAAACTTAGTGAAACACGTCGACGAAAGACAACAGTTTTAACTAGGTGGGGCTTCCTCTGTGGGCACATATTGGCGGTCTAAGATGGAAACTGGGATCTCGAAATATTAGTATTTCCGATATTTTGGGAAGTTTAAAGCAACCATATTTATTCAAATTAGACTGATTTTTGAGAGCAGCCATTCCTTCAACATACCCCAAAAGAAGTCATCAAGTGATGTGAGATCAGGAGAACGTGAAGGGTACAGGAATTCTGTGAGCCTCGAAATGAGCCTTCCGTGGTAGTGTTCTGATAAATAGACACTAGACCCCTGATGTATGACATGTTGCTCGGTCCTGTTTTAATACCTGTGCACGAAATGGAACGTTGTTTGCGTGATACATTCTATGCAAATCCTGGGTTAACGAAACCAACATATTCTTGATGTAGCCTTCGCTATTCAAAATCACGATTACACCACCCCTCTTCAATGAAGTAGGGCCCAATTATGCAATGGAGGGAATCCACATATCATGCGGTGATCTTCTCGCAGTGAAGACGTTTCTCTTGGACTAATTCAGGTCTCAAGAAACCTGTAGGTTTGTCTGTTTACATGACTGCTTAGATGGAAATGCGCTTAGTCCGAAAACCAGGCATTATGGGGGAAGAACGTATCTTCATACACATTTGGCCAGTGTTCGTGCACAGTATTACCGCCGTAATTTATTGCTGTTAAACCACGGATTACCCTGAATGACGTACTAAAAGACACCAGCTCCTTAAATTTCCATAGTGACCGCCTCGGTACCCGAAGTTTTCACGCTGTTCGGCGTTGACTGCATTTCGGAGACTGTAGGACTTTCTCCAGCACACGCACGTGATTCTCACTTGTGTTAACAGTTCGTGGTCTTCCCGAATGTCCTTTGCATTTCAGCAGAACACCCCGTGTACTTCGGAACTTCTCGATTAAGGTAACGATGACACTATTGCTTGCGGTACGCTTACGGAAACCGCGAACAAACAGCTCACAAAAATGTCGTAGGTTTGGAACATTTGCTCTCCCAACTTCGTATGAACGAAAATAATGCTCAGCAATAAACGTCTTTTATTCCAATGTCAACATCATTGCAACAGCAACATGTAATGGAGTCGACTCTACACATGATCTTCTATTAATGCTCGCGCAGTCGAATGGCATATCTCATAGTGCATGTACTGAAGGAGGTCAAAGTTCAGTCTTCTTCTTCTTCTTTTTTTTTTTTTTTTTTGGATATCCGGTATGGGTGATTTATCCATATCTTCGATAAATCATCGAAAAGATCAATAAATTTCTTCTGTTCACGTGCTTACATAGTAAAGGCCTATCCTGCAAATTAACGAAACGTGGAGAATACCTACATGCTTAACTCTGCATCATTGCAGCAAAACTTTTCCAAGTAAAAGAAATGAATCCATATAAAGTAAAAAAAAACTCCTATATCATAGTGTCTGCGAATCGCCACTCAGGTATGAAATAACAGACATATACACAAACAGCCATCTAGTTAAAATAGAAACATTACATCGGAAAATTATTTCAACGAATCCTTTATGGCGAAGTACACAATCCTGAGCATAAAAAAATCTGAAACACTACTTAATGTGACTAAGGAATTACTTCAACAACACCTATCATAACAACAGAGACACTTATCGCATAACACAACCAACCACAACTCTTTACACCTATGTCCTTCAACAACTCATACGGTTCTGCAATGAGATCACATCTCATAACCACGCTACTCAACAATCTACCAGAAAATATAAAACACATAGACAACTACAGAACATTAAAACACGAACTATAGAAACTATACTAACAGAGTTAATATCGCATTAACATTATATACACATCATAAATCGCCAGCATCCAACGCCTACTTTCCATCCATAAAAAATATCAAACATAACTAATGTATGCTAATCCCACTCTCTTCATAAAAGCCAACCTAGCTTCGAAATAGGTGGGATTAACACGACTTAATCGAATATCATCTTCATTAGCCGATCACTACAATTGACTTCCAAGTCACAATACCTTAACCGATAATAATATGGATGATAATAATAATTATTATAATAAATTTATTTTAATCCTTTATCCAAGTGTAAGCATACAACGTTTGCACCTGAAGGATCTTCAGGACTGAGGCAACTCGTGGTAAAGGTGGACTAAGATCTCACCACTTGTCTTAGTATCTCTCGATGCAAAGCATATCTCATTGTGGACATGTATAATACTATGCATTAAGGGAAGGGACTACCCAGACTATTTCGACCTTTATTAAGGTCTCGCCAGTGGTAGCCAGACCAAGAGGTGGTGATACCAAGGTGGAAGCAATGGAGAAGTCATATTTACCTATACGAGTTCCCAAATATTTATGCGCCTACACTTCAGGCGCAAACTTTGTTTGCTTACACTTGGATAAAGGATTAAACTAAATTTATTATAGTCTAACCAAGTGGGAAAAAACTTACAATAATAATAATTATATAACATTCTATACTAAACTGAAAATATAATATGTGAATAGTCTAAATGTAAATGGTCTTATGATAATAATAACACTTCGTCAAATAAAAAAGGGAAATAAACGTATATAGAATAAAATGCAAAATACAGCACGTAATCGTATTAACTATGTTGTGTAACTGTGAACTATATTAGCAAACGATTAATGTGATCGTTATTATTCTGTTATATGAATTCCACATTATGCCCATTATAAAGATATTAAGAGTGAAAAGCGTAAGGTAAGAACTTATAGCACTGTTGCCTAAATATTATAAAATATATGTTATTCTCTGAGAGGAAATGAAAAGTGAAAGTAAAGTGATGTACTCAATTGTACACATGGTTAGCACAGAATTGTAAAGTTGTAAAACTGTAAAATTTCATTATTCATTGTTGCTGTCGATTTTTTTAAATTATTACTGTGAAAAAGGAATTAATTTATAATTATCTGTTGCATCTTAACAAAAAAGTACTTGTTAATGTGAGTTGCGAATAAAAATAAATTGTAAAATTAAAATGTAAATGACAAAATGCAAAAATAGCTGTTTAACTGATTTAATGTAAAACTGTAACTGTGAATTGTTTTTGTTAAGATTACTATTAATTTTAACATTAAAGTATTACATTGTCCTAATCATAATAATTTTATTAACATGTACACAAAACGGAAATTACATGAGTGTAAGGTAACTGTGTATGTTAAAGATAATAAACTGTGGTGGTGGTGATTATTGAATATGCATATGTAACGTAAATGTATATGGACATATACAGCATATCCTTGTACCCAAAAAAAAATATTATTATTATTACTTCTAAAAAATTGTACTGGAGATATCAAACCATGATCTGAACAGGCAAAAAAAAACAAAAAACAAAAAAAACAAACAGGTGAGTCCTATAATTTGAATTAATTAAATATACTCTCAAACCAAACAAAGCCCAGGAATCGATTATATAAGACCTGAGGATATCAAGCAACATGCAATTATTCTAGGCCCTGTCCTATGTAAGTTCAAAAATAAAATATTTAAAACTGGACAAATACCAAATATGTTGAAGACGGCCATAATCACACCCATATACAAACACGAAAAAATAAATGTAATCAATAATTACAGACCCATACCCATAACAACACTTCCAATTATCAATCAAATTACGGAGTGGATCGTACTAAAGAATTCACAGCATATACAGAGAACTTTCATATTACCCCCAGAACACAATACTGCTTTCAGAAAAATAAGGGAACAACCTCGCTTGGAAGATTTTACGGATCGTCCAAGCGATCTGATTTCTATCTTCAAAATAGAAAACAGATCACACGTATCGGATCAAACCGCAGTAGAGAGTTGCCAGTTACCTGTGGAGTGGCACAGAGATCTGTTCTCTTCCCAACTCTATTCAACATTTATATGCACGATATTAACCAGCTACCTCTCAAAGGCAAGATCTTCCAATACGAAGATGATACATCTATGATATCCATCCATAATAATGCAAGCGTAGCACAATGGAGCATGAAAATCTCATAGACTGGCTCACCAAAAACTCCATTCCAAACTCAGATAAGGCAAAATGAATTATATTCAGAAATCCACTCACTTGACCAGTTGATAACAAATACATAACCATTCAACATCCATGTCCAACATAAAAAACACACAGAACAGTAAAACCACTACAGTCACTCAAGTTGAAACAATGCGATACCTTGGAATTTACTTCGATGCAGATATGAACTGGAATAGCCACATAAACCATCTACACTACAAACTCCGAACAATAAGTGGCAAACTCTACAGGTTAAAAGACATAGTTCCCACACGCCTGAAAACACTAATGTAGAGGAAAACCTCGCTTAACGCGATTAATTAATCGACCAATTAATAAGCGCTTAGCGAAATCGCATTAACCGAATACAATAAACAATACGAATAATTATAATTGACCCATCAGTTAGTAAATTTGGAAAAAAATTACAGCTATATTAGAGGATATAATCATCAAAGTTAACAAAAATCAATTGCTTAAATTTTTATTTAATGTCTAAACATTTGATTGAGCTACGTTTTTACAAAAAAACAAAGCAAAGACATTTGAATTGTGCCCGACGTTTTCATTTTGTCATGCAATTTGCGATAGCTTTATCAAGAATTCGGCGAACTTCGAAGCTTCGTTCCATATCTGGATCAGAATCAAACAAAATTTCCTTAGCATACTTAATGTGATTGAAAACTACCTCAAGTTCTTTTGCAGTTAGCTTCTTAGTCGTAACATTCTTTTCTTGTTTGCACTCCTTATTTTCTTCTTCATATACACGCTGTTCTTCTAGTTGAAGGAGATCATTTTTCGCTTGAGTGTTCTGAATGGGAATCGAGTAAGTTTCTCACTTCTTATCCAGTTCATTAAATCCAAGTTCTTTTCCAATTGTGCTGATTTTTTTCAATAATGTTAGATCTTGGATTTTTTGCACGATAAACTAACATTAGCTTGAGTTTAAAGTCCTTCTTCGTTGCCTCCTAATAAAAGTGTAAGACGATCTTTAGATACTTTATCCTGGTTGAGATGCTTCAGTTTTAGCTAGGAAAGCTTTTGTTGGCATACGTATCCAAAAGAGATCAATTTCGTCGACGTTGAACATTCGCCGATCGTCATAATCACCCTACTAAATTATACTTTACAATTCTTCATGAAACTTGGCCGCAGAATCTTTATCAGCACTAGAAGATTCCCCAGTTATTCTTTCGTTATGCAGTCCACTTCGATTTCTAAATGGCCAAACCATCCTGAACTCGCAATAAAGCGAGTTCAGGATGGTTTGGCCATTTAAAAATCGCAATAAACCATCCTGAACTCGCAATTTCACATTCCTCTTGAAATTTGGTCTTTTTCAGTGAGGAAAAATATTGAGAACTTTTGCGTGAATATTCCCTGTACTACGAGGCCAGCAAAGGTTGGTCGATTGGTAGAGCCTCTGCTACTAATGGCTCACGCAAAAAGTTAAGTAAGTTTGAGAGCGGTTAGTAATTGGAAGGGATTCAATCGTTCCATGCTGTTGGCACACTGCTTCCTCGATGAGTCTTTGGACTCCCTCGAGGTGTTACATAATGATAATAATAATTATAATTTTTTTTCAGTTATTATCCTCAATCCAGAGTGACAGAAGACACCCTCTCTCGATCATTAAATGGCTTCTATTTCGGGTTGATTGGAAACAAAAAACTTCGCTTAACGTAAAATTTCGCATAACGTAAAAAACCGCGTTAAACTGATTAATAATTCGCTTAAAGCGGGAAATCGTATGATTTCACTCAATCGCGCTAAATGATTATCGAATTCGCGTTAAGCGAGGTTTCACTGTACAAAGCACCATGCCAAAATATACTAAGATAAGCTATAACATCGTATACGTTCTGTGCACACTACAAACCAAATAGATTAATATAATTACAGTATAAAATGATAAAACTAATATTTTGCGAAAAAAGAGACAATACTTTATATACACGGCAATGTCAGAATACAAAATACTATGAGCAAAACACTTATGTCACTATGCAGCTATCTAATATATTATTTCGACATAAATATAACAATCACCAAGGAAAAACCACTGGAAGCTTGTACATCCCAGACATGCTAAATAAACTACCTTTTGAATACAGAAAGCTTACAGGCTACAATAGTCTGAAAAGGGCTTTAAGGACATACGCTGTGAACAAGCACCCTACACACCTTAGAAACTTAATGCAACACAAGCTATTAGTTCAGGCTTCCCAGTGTCTTGACGCGTCATGACAATACAAATTATCGTGTCAGTATGCGTGTGTGTGTGCGTGCGCGCGCGTACCTGATTGTGCGTGTGAATGAATTTCTCATCCTACGACAGCAGTGAAAATCAGACTTATCAAACATCAGCCTACTTCAGTCAAATCAATAAACAATAATTAACTGGTGACAATCTCAGAAAAGCTTACTAAAAATCTTCGAGGATGCAAGCTGAGACATTAAAATTGTAATATTATTATTCAACCGGAAAAATTTGTATGAACTTCGCCGCTAAAAAAAAAAAAAACCAGAACAATATGTTTTGTAAACGAATAATAATATATAATAATCATAATAATTTATTATTATTATGATTATTATCTGTATGATAATAACAGAAAAAATTATTATTATTCAAAAAATATTAACATATAGAGAAATAATATCTTGTTATTGTATATATACTATAAAAATGCAAAAAAAATGTAATAATTATCATTGTTAATACATGTATTCCTCGTTATACGCGATCTCACTTTACGAGTTTTCGCTAAGGCGATTTTAAAAAGTTAATTTAAAAATAGCAACCTGTAGCAATTTCGTAGTCACCCTGTGGTGATCAAGTGACTTTGTGCGCGCACCGCTTTGACAAGGCGGTATCGTGCTGCATGTCAGTCTCACAGGTGTAGAACTAGTAAGCTCCATTGTTGGAGTCTTCTGCAACGCAAACATTGTGGAAAAAAGAGGTAATTGTGATCAAAATACTTCCAAGACTAAAAAACAGAGAAAAGCTATAACACTAGAGGAAAAATTGGAAGTTATAAACAGGAATGAACGGAATGAGCGCACAGTCGACATAGTCAGAGCTACAAGAATTTCAGAATCAACTTTAAGAACAATAAGAAATCAAGCAGAGAAAATAAAAGAAAGCTGTAAACGTGCGACGAGAATGTCGACAACTGAGATAACACAGATAAGGGCACCAATTATGGAGAAATTGGAAAGGATGTTGGCCCAATGGATTGAACATGAAATTCAACGTGCTGTTCCGTTATCCACCTTGATTATACAGGCTAAAGCGAAAAGTTTGTTTGATGATTTGAATGCCATAGATCCTGATCCAAAAGTGCAATCTTTTGCTGCAAGTGCTGAGTGGTTTGAACGTTTCAAGGTGCGACATGGATTCCATAATCTCAAGCTGACTGGCGAGGCTTCGTGAGCTGATGTTGTTGCTGTCGAGAACTTTCCACCAAAATTTCTAAGTGTAATTCAGGAACATAGTTATTTGCCCTCAGCAAGTGTTCAATCTCGACGAAACGGGGTTCTTCTGGAAGCGTATGCCTAGTAGAACATTTTTATCAGTGCGAGAAAAGAGGGCCCCAGGTTTTAAAACTTCCAAGGACCGTCTCACATTGCTGTTAGGAGGAAATGCATCTGGAGATCATAAAACTAAACCACTGATGGTTTATCACTCCGAAAACCTACTCGCACTCAAGGGCTACTCAAAGGAGGATTTGCTTGTTGTATGGCGGTCAAATAAAAAAAAAAAACATGGATTACCGAGGCTGTGTTTGAGTTCTACTTTTGCAATGAACGGCGTGGCGAATTAAAGGCTTATTGTGACAGGATAAATGTACCCTTCAAAATTCTTCTGCTTTTTAGACAAAGCACCGGGACATCCTCCAGGCATCGCTGATGAGAATATCAAAGTTATTTTTTGCCACCAAACACAACATCCCTCATTCAACCCATGCATCAGGGTATTATTGCAACTTTCAAGAGTTATTATATCTGCAGAACATTTTCGCAGCTAGTTCAAACTACGTGTACCGACGGTGAAGATAAAATTTCAGTGAAAGAAGTTTGGAAGAAATATGATATAAAAATGGCAATTGACAATATTGGAAAGGCACGGGCAGAAGTTAAGCAGTCCTGCATGAAGGAGTTTGGAAGAAAATTTGGCCTGGAGTTTCTGATTCTAATGATTTTGATCCTGAAAGTGAGCTTGCCAACTCAAGACATGACATCGTTAAAATGGCAAAATCTGTTGGATTTGAGAATGTAGATGAGACAAATGTGGATGAACTGCTCCAGTCCCACTCAATCAGAGCTTACTAATGAAGATCTTCTGGAAATGAAAACAACATGAATGATGAAAGTCAGAGCCTTTTGTTGCTGAGCCCATCAAACAGCTTTCAACAAAACAAATGACTGAATTTTTAAACACAGTGACAGTACCATCAGAATAATTGAAGAAAATGATCCTAATGAGACTAGAAGCGCCAAAGTTGTGAGAGAAATTCAGAATTCTTTGACTTGCTACAAAGAACTTCAGAGAGAGAGAGAGAGAAAGAATGCTGCCCGTCAGCCGAGTCTCGACTGTTTCATTAAAAAGTTGAAGATCATCCGCCTATCATCCCAAGGACTTCAAGAGAGTGATGATCCAGACTCACCAGACCCAGTCCATTGATTATCCGATTGGAGACTGTCAGAAGTATGTAGTGTTTAGGTATTTATGACATTGTATTAATTAAATTCATTCATCCAGCCATTCATTCATTAAAATTTGTGTGTTTTGTTTATAAGGTTGAATATAATTCATTCATTAAAATTTCTTTTGCCCACAGGTGTAAAGTTTTCATTTTTTTTTATCCTTCTGAAGAAACTCCTATCCCACTCATGCTAATTTCAACTCACTTTAATGTCTTGGTAGCGTTTCTTGTTTCTAGAATAAGTAGAATAACGAAATTTAATGACTGAATAATGTAACCTTTGTAGAATAAGTAGAAGAATGAAATTTATACAGAAGGGAACAACAAATTCTATTATTCTATGCAGGCGGCTGATGCTTAAAAGCTATTTTAAAAAAATTGTGACCAAAGCAAACTACTTTCAGCCATCAGTTTTTGGTCCACTCAGTTGATCATTTGTTTTTCACAATGCGCATTAAATGAAAACGAACTATTATATACACAGTTTCAGTGCAAATTCTTACCCTAGATCCAAGGAGATTAGTTTAGAAGGATCTGGAAACATCGATCTGGAGATGGTACTAATCTTGTTTCCGGTTAAAGAGAGTTTTTTAAGTTGATCAAGTGAGTTGAACGCCTTGTCGCCTACTCTTTCCATAGTATTTCCGGTGATGTATAGCTCTTCCAGACTATAAGGTCCGTTTTCAAACCATTCATTGGAAATTTCTCTAAAGGTGTTCGCTTCCAAGGTCAGACTTTGTAGCTTCACGAGGTGAAAAAGAACGAGTCGGTTAAGAGGATAATCGTAATTATTAAAGCAGTTGGAGAACTTCAGAGTTTCCAAGGAATTTTCCAGACCCATAAAAGGAGGTTGAGTGAAAGTTCCCATGTAATTAATTTGAGTGAAGTTAAAAAAAATAGATTTAATCGTAAGTCCGTCGAAGTATGAGGAAGGTAAATAGTCGATTTTCGAATTACTTATCACGAGCAAAGAAACAGTTTTATTTTTAAACATCTTTAAAGGTGTGGTCAGGTTTGAAATGCAGGGAACTTTATTACAAGTGACCTTAAGACCAAGGGTGGTACGAAGACATGCACATGTTGGCGTTATTAGAATTTTAGACGGACAAGACTGGCTCTGCCCCTGGATAAGTAACTGGAGCAAAATCAACAACACGAGCATCACTAGGATTCGCTGAAATCAGAAAATAAAGATTAATACAAATAAATGAATTGATTATCTTATTTATCATCAGTCATAGTGATGATAAATAAGACATATTGATTTAAAAGGGCGTTGCATAATTAATGAATTAATTAAAATTAAAATTAAATATTAAATGACATTAATCACAGCGGTAATTAATGAAAAATTTGGATTAATAAAAACTGAAATCTTTCAAAGAATAATTCAATACGTTTGAATTTAATAACAGCAGAAATAGTTATCAGATTTCTTCAGTATTTAGTAATGAAATCATTTGGGATTACTATGAAGCATAGCTGTGTTGCTTAATAATCGTTCTGAGTATTGTGTCCTACTTCATAAAAATATCTTAATAATAGAAGCAGCTGTAGAAAAATTGGTTGCTTTTAATATATATTAAAAGCAATTGTGTTTGACGAAAAGATGGATTTGTACAATGCTGATGGACTGCATCTAAATGGTTTTAGTGTCTGGAGAGAGTTTGGAGAGAGAGAGAGCTTCACCGAGCATGCTGAAGCGCAAATTCAGGAAAACTTGAGAATTAAGGTGGGAGCAGGTGAGTTTGTGTGAATGCACCCGTGAGGCGAGTGAGTGTGAGAGCGACCAAAAGTGTGGAATCTAAAATATTGATTAGAGTAGTCAATTCAGGAAGTAAAGGTGTGTGGGAGGGACTAAAGAGAAGCCGCAGTTTCTATATACTAATGCCAGAAGTATCAGGAACAAGAGGGAGGGGTTTTTGGCATTGGTTAGTGCAACCTCGCAAATAGGCATTAGCGAGACTTGGCTAACAGCAGATGATGTAGTTACAGGAATTGAATGTGGAGGGTTTGTATTTTCAGGGAAGATAGAGAACATAGGGTACTGCTGATGACAGCAGATTAATTGCAGCCAAAAAGAATGGGAGACATGCAGGAGGGTGGTTATTCATTTTAAACAATCTGGTGTGAAATTAAGGCCATTAAGACAAGATATACATTTGGTTGTTGCAATAGGCCAGGGAGTTTCACAGATGATCTGGAAGACACGCATCGCCGAATTAGTACAATGAGTACAGGTCGACAAGCTTATGGCAGCATGTGAGAGAGGGGAAAATATTGGAACCGGTCACAGGTTCAGAAGAGCTATCCATAACCAAGGTGACCGCACTGTCTCCAATTGGTGAAAGTGACCATGCGGGCTTGACTTGGGAGATTGTAAATCATGAGAATATTCTATCAAGAAGGGGTATATGTGAAACTACGAGTCAGGTAATTACGACAAGCCTAGAAAGAAACTTAAATCTGTGCGCCATGGCATAAAATACTGCAGGGTAAGTATGTTAGTAGTGCATGGGAGATAGTTTCATCTACAGGAAGCAGTATTAAATTGTATACCTAGGGTAAGGAGGATTAATCAGATAGGATTTAAATGGATGAGTAATATCTTTAAGCACAAACTGCAGAAGAAGAAAATGCTGTAGGGGTGTATAAAGAGAAAGGAGACCAGCAAACTCAAGAACAGTACAAGGCTCAGGTAAGAAAGATAATCAGTATTGCAATGAAGGCAAAATCAGATTATGTGAAGACTCAAGCTAAGCAGGACAAAGAAAATCCCAAAAAGTTCTTTTGTTATGTGGCAAGAGGAAGAATGACTATGGAAGATTAACCTTAATGAGTGACGATGGTCATGAGGAGACACAAGAGGATAAAAGAGTTAATTTACTGAGTGACCACTTGGCTTCTTCAAGTGTCATCTCCTAGAAGGAGATTGGCAACAATCACCACTTGGCAAGGGAATATATTCCTGGTGAATGCACTACTTTAACCTATGTGACAGACACTAATGTGTAAACAGAGGAGGATAAATAGGAGGTTCTTGGGATATTGCAGAATCTCATTGCAAATACAGTGGGACTAAATTGGATATCAGCTAGAATTTAGCGAGAATGTGCAATTGAACCGCAATGCCTTTGACAAGGCTCTTTAATTTAAGTCGTAGCTCTGGTAGAGTCCCAAGGGAATGGAAAGAGGGCAAAATAATTCCTTTGCATAATAGAGGTTCTAAGACTGCAGTGGCAAATAATAGATCAATCAGTATCTCAGGCGTGTTGGTAAAAGTACTAGAAAAAAACGAGAATTCAAGAATGAGTAGATAAAAGTATGATACTGCATGAGGGTCAACATGGCTTTGTGAAGGATCGGTTCATGCCTTGGTACTACCACATGGTACTCTTAGCAAATTAGAATAAATGGGGATGGATATGACACTACTTAAGTGGATAAGAGGATGGCTGCTGGACAGATATCAAAAAGTGGTATATGGTAGGGCAGAATTGAGGCGAAAATAGGTGACTAGTGGTGTGCCGCAAGATTCAGCGCTGAGGCCATTGGTGTTTAATATGTACATAAATAACAAAGGAAATAACCTGCGAGGAAATATTCAGTTGTTTGCAGATTATGTGAAATTAGGTAGAGTAATGGTTAATCAAGGCGATGTGGAGAACTTGCAGGATGATTTAAGTAGGGATGTCAGTATACTCAAAAGATAATGGGTATCAGTTTAATGTCGAGAAATGTAAACTCATGCATTTGGGGATAAACAGATTACAAGCCGTGTATCACATTGATGACACTATACTATAGCAAATAGATGAAGCTAGAGATTTAGTTGGAAGGGGGTAGTCAGAGAGTTAAAGTTCAATGGACATTTTGCTAAGTATGCTAAGATAGCTCATAAGTTTACTTGCTTATTGATTAACATATTAACAAGTAGAGATAAGGAAGTTGTTATTCCTCTTTATAAGGCTTTGATATGTCCTCATCTGGATTACTGTGCTCAATTCTGGTTCCCGGGTTTCTTGGGGATGAGGAAGCGATGGAGAGAATTCAGAGGCGAGTGACCAAGATAGTGAGTGGCCTGTGGAATGTGTCCTATGAGGATAGATTGAAGGTGTGCGGATTGCAGAAGTTGGTTGATAGGAGAAAAAGAGGGGATGTGATAGAAACATTTGAGTAGCTTAACGTTTTTTATAGGATTAATGCAGGGAAAATGTTTCAGTACTTGGCTAGAGGGACCAGAACAAGGGAACTGTATAATAATAATAATAATAAAATTGTACGCTCTCTCATGGCCGATTTTCCTGAACGCAGGATGAGAAACCCGAGATTCCTGGAGAAATACATTGCTACCTCCGTATGAGATCGACTAACTCAACTTCATTTGAAAAAGTCTACTTAAAGATTTCTCTCGCCACGAGAATCGAACACAGATCATTGCCAATCGAAGGGTGCAATGCCCTGTTTTCTTCTTCCGATTTAGAGAGAGAGAGAGAGAGAGAGAGTGAAATGGAGTCATCTATTCAGTGGATAGATAGCATTTGGGTACCATCAAGCATTCTTAAGAACGTTGTTCCTGCACCATCCCGAGTGCGAGAACGGTTGTAACTGATCTGGAATATATATATATACGTTTAGGAGTCGTACAGATAAGGCAGCAGTTCTTGAATGGAAGAGGCAACCAAGTCTGGGACAGAGAAGTAAATGGATATGATGCTTTTTTGTGCCAAGAAAAGTGAAGTAAATAAGTAAGCCCTAAAAGAGAAATTTGATTTCGACTTGACCATTGATTGAGACTTGAATATTGTCAAAAGTAAGTTCGAGTGGAGTAAGTCTATCTTACGAGAAATAAGAAATGATAATGTTTTGATAACATTGAAACTGAATGGATGGTCTTCACTCCGTTGGTAATGGCCAAGAGATCAATTTGTAAGAACTGGTTACGGAACATCTTAAATCTTGAATCAGTTGTTTATTATAAGGTTTATCGCATGAAGACGAAGAATGGCGTGGACTGTCACCTGCACTACTATGGAAAGGATTTCAAATTAGTGAAAGAATGTCATTACTCTATTAGAGGAAGGGTGTGGGGCGAAAGCAGAGGGCTATGGCGGATGCTTGGTCATTGATAGAGAAATATTAGGAAACCATCTGCATCATGATATACGATGAATGGCCAGAGAGGAAATTGGCGAATATCGATCTTAAATTATAGATGGTAGAACAAAAGAGATAGACTGGCGAGGAAGCCACTATGACAACCCTAATCAAGTGCTTGGAAATGTGAAGAGCGACTACAGCATGAGTTTCTCAGATTGGTTGTTTGATCTCATCAATTGCAGAAACATGGTCTGCGATTGATGAGATTGGCTGTGAAGTGAGAATGGTGAAAGTTCTTCGTGATTCAATTGCAAATGTTTTTCTTGTTTATCTAATACAACAGTTGAAGAGCGATGCCCAGAAATTAGCCTTATCTTTGGGTAATGTTCCAATGATACTGTTTGGATGTGAGGGAAGTGGAAGAGCGAAAGGGCAAGGCCCTATAAAGTTGGTGATGGAGCCGTAGTCGAGTAGTAATATTTTTTTTTTTCGCATTTCGCGTTTTCAAAGTCTGATTTTATTTTTTAATGTTTCTTTTAAATATAAATAAATCACTAACGCCTTTTATTTCCCAAAGAGAGTAGGTGGATCTCCTCGTAAATCAAAGCTTTTCAAGAGTGTACGAGAGACCATTATTACCGCAATCTCGTGGTTCTAATTCCTAAGACTCGTATTAATGGCTGTAATAGTGTGAGTTCTACAGTTGATTTATTCGATAAAAAGAAAAAAAAAACTGCCATTTCCATGAGATAAAATTTAATCGGAAGAGAGACTGACTAACGCTTGTAAGAGAAACTTGGAAAACAAAAGTCCTGCTTACCAGTGACTAGATTGCAACTTAGAACATTCTTATTTGTATAACGCCACTACCATTGGGCTACACAATGAACTATCAGTGTTCTTATTTATTTATTTACTTTACTTTACAGATGGTGTTGACCATAGTGTAGACAGTGTGAAGCTTGAGATTTTGACCTAAGCCCCATTCAGATATGAGGAATTTTTATCTCGAAGTGCATTGTTGCATTTTTGGAGATAAGCTGCTTTGATGTTGATTAGAAGTTTTCTGATGAGTACGATGTGAAGTGTCTAAGCTACTTTTTTGGATCTCAACAACAAATGGTACATCTGGACTCATCATTTTATGTTTTATGGTCTAAAACATAAAAGCTTGTATCTATCAGCAGCACGGCAAAAGATTTTTTGGAATTTTTCGCTCAGTGCGTTTTGTTGTGTTCATCACTTTTTTACTCAGTAAATTTAATGATTGTTGGGAAAGATTTTCTTCGAATGCATCTTTTCTTAGGAACTAATTGTTTGGAAGTCACCCTTAGACATGGAATGCAAACTATGCAGAAGAATGTCATCATGAAAGGAGGGAAAAACTTGGCTCTAGTATGTCCATACCACTGAATATTCCTAGACTTCTGCAGTTACATCTTATTTTTTTTTATTCTATTTTATTTGTTTTTCTTTTTTATAATGGAAATATCCCAACCACGAAATATGGGAAACCGACATTTAGTACGATGGGAAGGATAATGAACATCTAAACCACAAGACCAAAAGTGGTATTTTTCAAGTTCCTTCACGCTTTTAATATGGTGGTCACCTTTAGTCGAAAGAGACCAGATAAAGGTCACGTCATGGACGGGAATCGAACCTAGATCTTTCCGACCAAAGCGCTTTGTCTACACTGACTGACCTACGGAGGCGCTCTCATAACTCATAACAGATCTGATTGAGGAGAATAACATCCAACTTGCTTTGCCTGTGCAAAACACCACAAAAAATGTGCAAAAAATTCCACTGTCCGAAATATCCCAGATATTTTGGACCGTCGAAGTAAACACTAGTCAAGATGGCCATGTTCAGTGAATGAACTACTTATAATATTGAGGCTAGATTAAAAGATATTCAGAATTTAGACCAAGAAATCTTGTTAAAAGTACACCCTGAGAAATCCTTGCCCTTTTTACTGTTTCGTTCAAGATGAAAGATAGGGTGACCTGATTTGCCTATTATTTTAGCCAGGATCCACATCACATTAATTTCGTCAACTTTTATCGTTATTCTCAGAACCCGTCATTAATACTCACAGTAATGCATCATGATATGTATAAATAATTTGCTTAATACTGTAGTAATCTGAATTCGCCAATAAAAATCATTAATTTAAACTTTTCAAATAATGATTTTTTTTTATTTTATTTTCTTGCGTTGAGAGAAGTGAATTTTCATTTTCTTCTTCTCCCTAATCTCCGTCGTCTTCTGATAGAAACTTTCAGAATCATTTTGAAGTTCATATAATTCGGTCATTCATTGGCAAATCTCAGGAGGGCTGAGAATTAGTAATGTGAATTAAATTGTGATAATTTATTCAACAACAAATTCACGTTAATTTTAAGGTGCATCGACTATCGATGGATTATGAATAAAACATTAGGCAGTAGTAGTAGAAAAATACTTCTGTAAAAGTCATGCTTGCCGTTTATGCTTACTTAAGTTATGCTTACTTTTGCTAAAATAATAATAATCTATAATGAGGTCATACAAACTTAAAACTGTACATTATTCTTAGTGGTTCTGGAGTCTTTTATCCAACAAACAAAATGGAAATAAGGCAGATGCAATGCATGTATAAAACGAGATCTTAAGAGTTGTATTGCCCTATATTGTTAAGACTTATGAAGACTTATTCTCTAAAAGAGCAAAATTTAAGTGGATCAGACAATTCATAGTCAGTTATACCTTAACATAAACATCATTTTGTTATTTTTATTGATTATTATTTTATGTTGTTATGAACTCATGTAGAACAAGAAGTTATTACAGCATAAGCAAGTTCCATACTCGGAGTGTTTTTTTTAAACATGGAAATAGAATTTCGGAGATTAACTCAATTGACGGTTTACACTTCAGCTAGAGTCACACACCACTAACCTTAAGATGTCATACATAAGAAGACACGTTGGTAGAGTCCATCTACCTCGGATTCATTATGACAATACTTAAACAGAACACACGCAATTTATAGACAAATGTGCTAGTGGTGGTAGTGTGTCGTAGGCGAAGGATTAAGTAATGGAGAAGGTGAGTTGTAGTGGAGTAGTGTGCTCTCCCACGGTGAGTCCTTTGATTTCTTGGAGGTGTCACGTAATAATAATAATATTAACAATAATAGTTATGTACAGCCTTTTCATAATCGCTGCCATAGCGTCGCTTTCCTCTTCATTGTATGTTAAAAAAATTATAAAAATTATGTCTAACAACTGCTTTCTCCTGTCATGTAGGAGAACACTGCACGCACGCACGCACACACACACACACACACACACACTACTATGTTCAGTCTATTCTGGAGTCATCTAACTCCTATTTTGTATCTTCTGCGTATTCACATTGTTGTTCTCAAATTTTTCAGTGTCTTCTTTCACCCCGAAGAATATAATACAGAATATGGATACAGAAGAAAATAGACTGATGGATGCTCTGGAAGCGTCCGTAGTTCAGTCGGAATCGACAATGCTCTTTGGTCGGAAAAATCGGTTTAAATCCCACAAGGATATGAAGAACCCTTATAAGAGCTTTTGTAATGAAGATTAGTTGGTGAGACTCCTACAGAAGTGGAAGCATTTTTTTCCTCCTGTAAACTCGGGTTTCCATCTCCCATAAGGACAAACTACCCATAAGAACACACGCAATTTACAGACAAAATATAATTCAAAATAGGCATAAGCTAACCAACTTAGCCTAATATCTAAGTTTAGAAAAGTGAAGAATACTTGGTGAGTCGAGTCGTAGGCCGTCAAAGGGCCAATAAGTACTAGTGATGATGAATACATGTGTAAGGAATATTTGTTCTGTAGGTTGCGCAAAGATTATACTTAAAATTATTCTCTTTATATAAATAATCCTGCATGGCACAAATTATTTAGCTTCACTGCGAAGAGATTGTACTTGACATACTATTGCACCAAAAAATACTATATTTTTGTTGGGGGGGGGGGGAGGTGATCTTCGATACACTCATCTCTCGAGGCAATTCCATATATTCCATAGAAGGCATTAGTAATCGAATTGCATATATAATCGTAATTTAATAAATATTAACTCAAAGCCTTTAACGGTTGAGGTATATTAAGCATGCAAAGAAATAAGTTTTCCTGTCCTGTCCTGTCAAGTGTCTTCTCCAGCAAGGAGGTTGACTATAATCGATCTCTAACCGAGATCAATAATGTGCAGTAGAAAGGTAAGATGGTGAAGTTTTAATCTCCACCATCTTGTAGTTAGTATCTTATGTCTGTAGATACATGTTTTCACGGGGCTGGTTTGCCTGTTTTGAGTTCCCGACTAACTCACATTTGATTGAAATCACCTGATAAAAAAGTTCCTTTCCTCACAGACGGGATTCGAACCCGGGTATTTCTAAACAAAGGGATCCATACCAACTGAACTATGGAGATTGTATAACAGTTTTGCTAATTATTCTTTCAGTAATGCGTGCAAGTTCTCACTGGGGTGGCCTGAAGAAGGAAAACAGCAACTTGACTTACATTTTCCTTGTACCTTCCTTACCTGTTTCATTGGACTCTCTTAATTCTCAGCTCATTACCTTTCCGAAACTTTACATAATGGAATAGCAATTTACGTTTTTCCATTGCAATGTTTTTGAATAAATTTAAAATGAATAAATCAAAGTAGATTGAGTTGATTTAAGGAAGAGTTCAATTCAATTAATTCAACTCTGTCGCTTTTAGTAAACACTCACCTTATTCCGCATTGCTTCTACGTTCCTTTACGAAAGCATATAAAGACAAACGATGACTGATAACTTTTGATTTAGCTACTTGTTATTAAATTAATTGAAAAGATGGCGCTTTTATCTATAGAAAAAAATATTTTGTTTATTCGTAAGGTGTTATTTGATATCATTGAGATAAGTAACAAATAGAATGGGCGTATAACGTATAACAGAAAGAGAGAGAGATAAAAAAAAAACTTCAGCTAGATATTTTATTTTTGATAAGTAGAGTTTATCACTGTTAAGAGATATATGAAGGCGAATACACGATAAT
Source organism: Typopeltis vanoorti (assembly GCF_054136105.1). Taxonomy (NCBI): domain Eukaryota; kingdom Metazoa; phylum Arthropoda; class Arachnida; order Uropygi; family Thelyphonidae; genus Typopeltis; species Typopeltis vanoorti. The sequence goes on along the minus strand of NC_143571.1, from coordinate 29,401,417 downwards.
TACTGATTAAATCGATTTCTAATTTTACCGCAATGTCAATAATTTGAAATAGTCATTCGTCTTTCCATCTTAATACAAATGCAATTACTTTAACATTATAAAAATACCTGTCGTCATAAAAAGCATTTCAAAAGCTGAAGTTATTGCTGTTCAGTATCAATTTACGGGTGGTTAGCTTATGTCGAATTTCAGTCCGTTACGACGAAGTTGACATTTTTTATACGTTCACTGTTGTTGCCCATGTATATTTTTAACATGTTTCTGGTGTTAATGCATCGTATTCTTTGTCATTGTACAGAAAGGAATTATATTAACACTATTATGTGTCAACACTCTAGATCGAGCTACAAGATATTTTCTATACTAAAACTCTGTCAATCAGAATGCAGCAGTTGTATAATGAAGATAGCAAATATGAATTGGATAGGAAATACTGTGTCAAAAATAGTGCTATAAAAGTACTCGATGTTGACTTTTTAGCGCAACTTTAGAACAACTGTGTCCTGTAATTTAGGACAGTGTAAATATGTGATATCGATTACGTATGTTTGATTTGATATCAGAATCTGCATACTTTGAACTTGATGGTTAGCACTCAAGGCTGCTAACCATCAAGCTCTGCTAAGCACATTTTTGCCAATTTTATTTTAGTTTTCAATACAAGAGCTGGACTAATCAAATCTTTCAAGGGTGCAATAAGCAGTTTTTGAATGAAATAGATTCAATATCAACTTAATAATTCTTCCTCGGTGATATTTAAATGAACTAATTTCAACGCTTACTCTCTTAATGGAAATCGTGGAATACCTTAATTGTGAGGTGTTACTGCTACGAATAGAAACTATTTTTCTAAGGTAGTACATTTTCATTTTATCAAAGAGAAAGACTAAAATAGTAAATGTTCCTGTACGGAAAGAAAGGGTTTATTTACAAATGAGTGTACTAAATTTTTCCAGGAGTTTTTTTGAATTATTTTAAAGAAATAATCGTCCCATTCCAAGGAATCAAACGTATATTAGGTTTGTGAAAAGTTAGATCTTTTTTATAATCAGTATTGTACATTTTCTAGTGTTTAGAAGCAATTTGTAGATTTTAGAATCGTTTATATTTTCCATGTTTTTCAAGTTGAATACGTTTTTGTATACAGATTATGGCTTGGTAAAGCGCGGAGAATTATAATTTAGAAGTTTTAAAATATACGATGAAATATCGTATCTCATCAGTTACATGTGAATGGGAAACGCTAGAAACAAATTTGTGCTTTATCAATAGCTCAGTATTTGGTTAGTATGAGACGGGAGGTTGGTTATGCTCATCTACATAACACTGAGGTAGTCGTTCGTCCCAACGACATTTACAACGAAATGTTGAGTCCAAATGTTGGTTTCATTTTCATAATTTCAAAGCTTAATTATAACACGAAATGTAGTGCGTTGATGTTTTGTATTGCCTAAAGAGATAGAACATTAACTGGTTGAATGGGATATATCCACAATACCTCTCAACCATTTTATTTATTTTCTCCGCAATTCTTGCGAATCTAGAACCTTTAGACAAAGATCTAAGATTTCATATTCAGAAACGATCTTGAAAATAACAACTTTTGAAGTACAGCAGTTATTTCATTCACTTAGATTTTTAAGTTGACCGGTATATTTTTCACATAAAAATGAGAAGCATTCTAGTTTTTGGAATTGGAATTTTTCGTTGTTTTTGGTAGTGTATATGCAAGTTACAGAAGTGTTAAATGTTTGTAATTTATAGTCCTGAGGTAATTACGGAAGATCCTGTTAGAAGAGGATCTTGATAACAAATGCTGCCAGTTTGTTAGACAACTTTCAAGTCTTTCTAGTTTATCTTCTTTAAATTGGGGTGATATTATTTTCAATTCGTTTTACAAAAGTCAGGTTAGAGAAATCTCAATAATGAAACTATGATAGTAGTAATTAACGAATTTTGTTTTCAAATGTATTTATAAATGTGAATTAAATTACTATTTTAAGTTTTAATGCACGAAGTAGTATTAAAAAAAATTTCCTTGTCGGAATTTTACAATAAGCAGATTATAAATTTTGTATAACAGATTCATTGTAATGAATCTGTTATTCATTACAATGAATCTATTATTCATATTCATTGTAATGAGTTTTTAATTTGCCTTTTTGTTTATAAGTTCACTTCTGTCTTGTAAATAGATCATGATCTTATTAAAGGGGATAAAAGATGGTTATTGAAAAAAAAAAAGTTAGCCTAGTGGCTGTGCGTTTTGCAACCATATGCCTGGGGAAGGAGTGTCCTAGGATCGATTCCCGTCGACGACGTGAGGAGTTTAAGGATCTTTCTCAGCCATAGCCAAGTTAGCCGGTATTGGGCATGGACAGCAGGGTTTTTTCCCATTTATCTAGGGGTTTTCATCCCGCAAGCAGAAAAATTAGTAACCCGGTGGACACACGCTGCTACAGTCAAAAATACATCCCCCCCCCTTCCCTCAGAGACAGGCCGGATGAGGGTTATACTAACAAGAGTCGTATCTACGTAACACGCGGACCCTGCAATAGAAGCGACAAAAGTCGCTTTCAACAGTGACAAAAGAATGTTCAAGATAATTTTAAAATAACCATGTCCAACTCATCCATCTTTAAATTAGTGACAAAATGAATGGAAATAAAACAAACATTTAGGCAGCTCTGGAACTATAGGTCTAAGCAATAACCTGAATGGCCACTAATTAAGTCTTCACTGTGAATAAAGATATAAAATTCCTTCCATGTGAAATATTGTCTTGTAACACAAAAAAATATTAATACAAGTACTACACAGCCTGCTATTATTATTATTATTATTATTATTATTATTATTATTATTAGAGTGCTTCAGAACCCGATGAAAACGAAACGATGTTTGCTTTCATAGCCACAATAAGAAGAAAGATTAAATAGTTCGACTGTGGTCACCAAGTAGGGAACTTTATTTTATTTTATTTTTGTTGTTGTTGGTGGTGGTGGTGTTGGTGTTGTTGTTGATCGTGATCCGAAGACAGTCAATATTTGGCAAGTGTAAGTTGGGTTTTAACCCCGCGCAGATCAAGAACAACGACTGTAGAACGCAAACCATTTCATAGACTAATATGTAGTCTATGAAATGGAAGTCTCCGACACTCCCCCCTCCCTAGATGCCTATGGAAATAACTAGTAGCCCTGATCGAAATCCCAGTGAAACCCGAGGGTGAAAATTGGCAGCCGACAATTCCTCATACAGTTAATTACGGTTTAAATGGTTTCACGTGCTTGCTTTGAACAAAAGGCATTAGCGGATTTATTTCATTAATTAATTTATTTATTTATTATTATTATTATCATTATTTTTTCAGGCATCTTCATGTTTTCTAAAGGATCACTGACGGAAGTTTATTCTGTCTCATTCAATTCCATTAAATGAGACAGAAAAAAAAAAACTTCAATTTTTCGAAGATTTAAATTTGAACAAAAATCATAATCACAAACTGTAATCTGCACTCCTTTAAACTTTCCTCAAATTCAATAGTTCACAATTCTGATGAACTTTTATGCATTTGCATGAACTCCAGTGTTTCTACATTTCCCTGAAATCAAGGTAATCAAATATGTCCACTGGTAGTCCACTTGAAGAAATCAAAATGAATTCTTTATTCCTACTCATCAGAATCATTATCAACATACACATATCGGCCACCGAAAGTGTTGAACCTCCAATACCGATCTTTTTTAATTCCTTGCGCATAGTTCGGTGAGATATAAGTCGGGAACAATCTTCATTAAATGCTTCGGTCAGTTGTTGCACACAGGAAGTTCTGTTTGTCCAAACAAGCCTTCTCAGATGAGGCAATCTCGTTCCTGACAGACTCTCTTAGGACAACAGTTACACGTCTTAGAATAGCAATATCGGCTATTTTTTCACTGACCATTCAGCTCTGTTTGCTGTTTTCAGAATTGTAGTTCTAGTCAGCTGGGCACCCACAATAAGCCCTTTATCAAACTCCGAAAGATCCTTTGTTTTTCCTATTGGGATCAACACTATTGGCGATTACGGACCAGAAGCATTCTTAAATAGTTGCCTAGAACATGTGGTGATGCATGTGACTAAGTATTTTGCATATACGTTGCGTAAGTGGCGTTTACATACATCCGCATAAAGGTTTCTAATTTAGTGGCTGCTTTGTGCACTTCAACCCTCTGTCTATTATTACATCCACATTCCTCATGTCTTCAATCTCCTGAAGCAAAGTTCCACTAGTATGGGTTAGATGCAGTTATGACCAAAGCAAATTTAGAAATATTCAAACACAAGTTTCGTGATAAAAAAACGCATCTATCTCCGTATGAGATCGGTTAACTCATCTTCATTTGGACAGCCTCACAAAGGATCATTATTCTACATGGGATTCAAAAACCAAGTCTTTCCCACATAAAGAAAAATGTTGCAGCTTTCTTGTGACTGCTGCGACATATGCATCAGTATATATTTCAGTCTATTTAATCCATATACAATGAATTAAACCTCACACTAGGCAGCATTAAACTGGCAGTACTCATTTTCCTCTTCCCACTCTACTAATCTACACTGATGTCCGAAACCTAAGCACGATATTTCTGAAGATTACAACCGCAAATTCACACGAATCACCTTGAGGCAATTTGTATAACTGAGGATTTTGAGTAGAAAGCGGGTACATTCAAATTTTCCAGTCGCGCGCAAAGGGATCCCGTGGTAGCACTCAACAGGATAAAAAGAAGGCAAAAGGCTGCACTAAGCGAATTGTGTTTGAAGGAAGCTCTTTTAGTGAAGAAATAAAGTTGCAAACGTGGATGTCTTCTAATGTCTCAAAGACATCATCTAGATGATTTCCGATAGGAAGAATTAGTGGAAAGCTTGAAGAATTACTGATATTGCCAGAGATGTCGGAATCTCACATAGCGCTGTATCCAGGTTATGGGCAGGGCTTCAAACCAATGGAATATGTTCATTATGTTTTCTGAGAAGTCGCCCATACTCTACCACGGAACACGAAGACAGATTTTTGGCAATAACAGGGAAATGTAATCGACGCACCACGGTGCAAGTCGACTCCATTCAAGAACAGGTACAGATACTAGACAAACTGTTGCAAGACGTCTGTGATAAGTTGACCTATACGCCTGAAAACTTGTAGTTAGCGTGTCTTTATCCACAGCTCATCATAGAGCACGTTCTCAGTAGTGTTGCATACATAAAAATTGGACAAGACACCAATGGGCTAATGTACTCTTTACAGATGAAAGTCGGTTTAGTTCTTCAATTCTAGTCGACCCTTGATCTGGTGTGAAAGTGTGTTCTTGAAAGGGATAGATACGGCAGTGCTGGGATCACGGTGTGGGAAGGCATTATGCTTAATGGATGCACCGAGCTACAAGTGCTGGAAAAAGGGATTATGACTGGTGAACGAAGTTCAACGTCATGTTCGATTTTTGCAGAGTGCTGTAGGAGAATTGATTTTTATGGGAGACAGTGCCTTACATTTTACACGAGCAATGGAAATACTTCTGGAGACAGGATATTAATTGAATCGAGTGTCCAGCACATTCCCCAGATCTGAACCCAATAGAAGAGGTTTGGGACACAATAGGGAGATGCATGGCTGCTCGAAATTTCCCTGCAAAAAACATAATCCTTGTTCTGAAGGAGGATTGGGCCAGTGTTTGCCTCCAGAACTCCTCAATGTATTGATGCTAAGCATGGTATGTTGTCAGAGCTGAATCACATTTCCAGGTGAACATATTCCATACTGAAATGTTTCTCTGCATAGTTTTCTGTAAGTACTGTACATTAATTCCTTAACTATGTCCTTAGGAAATTTGTAACTTTTGCCAAAAACGTTTGCAGTTTAATTTGTATTTATATTTATATATAAACAATATCGCACATTTTTGTGTAATATGATTGATTAGTATGCCAGCAATAAATTTATGTCCACATTTGGCTGTAGGGATGAACATAAAAGGTGCTAGCTGATTTTTTTTTTTTTCTGAGGTAAAAATGTAGTTCGTCCTTTGCTTTTGGACACCAGTGTATTTTATGCATTTCGACTATTTAACTCTCAACATTTTTCCATTGTTCCAAAGTTAAAGCTTAAATGATTTTGTCAAATATAGCACTAATTCCTCTGTATTTTCGTTTTCAACGCACATGCTGATATTCTCTTCTATTCTAATGATAAGTTTACATCTAGATTTTGCAATATTTTTAAGGCTTCCAGCTCATCCAACATCCATTCCCTTCCCAGTATCAGGTAATATATCATCATTTTTACCTGAATAGAATTGGTGATTCAACGATGAATTACTTTTGCAGCAATCACAATACTGTCATTTACATTGATCATTTTTTTTCATAATCTCTTCTTTATATATATATATTCAACCTACTCAGCTAATGTCCTCTGATAATCTGATTTTGCTTTCCTTACTCTGCTCGTCTTTTTATTTCCAGACATGTACTATCTAATACATGTATTACATACATGTAATACATACAGCATTCTGTACTATCATGGATCACTTCAACATTCTTTTTTCTATATTTTCTCAACATCAGCTTTTTTTAATGCAGTTGCTGCTCATTTAACTACCACTTTATTTACCCTTCTAACAGTGAGAATATCAAACATTGCTCTTTTCAAAAATATTCTTTGATTTGCATTCAAAATCTGAATAGTCATGTAGAAATGGCATATGCATCCATAGCGCTAGGTAGCCCGAAGAAAGACTGGTACAAATTCGATTTTAGTCAATCTGGTTCCCGAGATTGAAGATCTCATGCATGATAAGTGGGATTTTTTTCCCTTCTGGAAACTTTTAATTCCACAACGCAAGAAAATCGACCATAGACTGCACACTGTTTCAGACAATACAGAGTTAGTGACCAGATGGTGACAGTTTACTTCCATAACTCTCCTCACTGGAAGCCTATTAAAATCAGATAGTCTTAGGACAGCTATCTGTTTGGCTAAAGATAGAAACTGGCTGTTCTCCCCATTCTTCAAAAGTTAGGGCTAAACTTTTTTCCCCATTCCATATTCAAGTCTCTTTCCTTTCATTTAATTCTGCTCTGTATTTCTAAACGTATTATTTTCGAGAAACTTCCAGCACATTCCCACCTCATATGTTACAATTACACAACTGCTAAGAGGTAGGATGATCTTTATTTTACAGTAACATCTGTTATCATATCCAATCCCTCCCACCATTATGAACACGATAATTATTCTCACCTTATAATCCCCAAATGGTTCTTCCTTCTCATCTCTATCTCTATAGTCCAAGTTTACCATAATATATACTTGCTTGATGTCTTACTAATTTCCAGACATTTCACATTATAAATATATCTTAAGGCACGTAATAAACACTACTGTATTTTGTCCATATCCTCTGCCTCACTTTTCCTGAATATTTTTTCTTAACTTAATTCTTCTGCTGCCCTGTTATACGACCTTCCCTCTCCTTGTCATGTTTTTCAAACAAACAAACAAAAAAAAAACAGCCTTTCTTATTGTATACTCCCATGGCACAGTATTACAAGGAACCGATGAATAGAAAAACAAACAAAATCAAAATATGCATACATATATGAATATTATTCTGGAAATGTGATTAGACACTGGCATCACTTGAATCGTAACCGATTCGGAATGCAATCTTGTTTCATTGCGCTGTTAGAAACCCAATAATAGGATGTGTGAACATGAAGTTTTCTGTAAAGCTGGGAATCCATGAAATGTTATAATTTATGGAAATAATACTCCTTGTGGAAAATGAACTTCAGTAGACAATTAAAAACAGCCTCCAAGTCAAAATTAGTGGAGAAAGTGTGCAATTAATTCACAAGAAACAGTCGATTGCATATGCTCAATAATTACCAGACTTCGGTAGCAGAAATTCAAGCCACACTTTGCATGATGAGGAAAATTTGGACAACTAGATGTCTACAAAGCATGCGCAAACGTCTTATGCTAAACCTGATCTTCTAATCATTATTGGGGAAGATTTCATTATAATACTGAAATCATGTAATGTTTTTTGAAAAAAAACTGTAAATCAGGTCCAGAAACCATGCAGATCGCATTCTTTTGTGACTAATCATGCATAAAAAATTTGTACCAAGTCACTTCTTGGCAAAAAAAAAAAAAAAAAAGGATACATATGGCAATTTATTTATGGCTTTTTTTTTTTTTTTTGCATGATAATGCACTTTCCACACCATATCAGCACAAAGAAACTTCTGGCGAACCAAGGCACATCGCCCTACACCAAACTTGGTGCAGGATGACATGTCCTAGTTCTTATTGCACTGTCCACGAGTGCACAGCATTTCAGAACCTTCAACCTTCCCGATAAAACAATTATGTTTATTGTAAAGATTTCTGTATTTGTCAAAGTACTCGATGAGTTAGTTCCATTGGATGCGCAAAAACCTAACTCAGATTTGTTTTCTCATCTTTAAAATGCTCTGACACAGATCTCTAGGGAACGTACTGTTTGACAATAGTAAACGCAGCACTGTGAATCTTGCAGGCCTCCTCTGGTTTCTTGAATGGGATATGAGATTTCACAAGCTCTAAGAATCTGGAGATATAAAGTGAAGTGATGAAAGCCACTTTTATGTCGTAACTTCAAAGAAACTGCGAGATTTTATCATTTCACCTCCCTCCTCGAGAAACCAGTTATCCACACTGTTCGTGTGCCATTTGATATGCTGTTAATAGGCATTTGCTAACAGGATATTCCAGAGAGAGATCTGTACGTCAGAGCATTTTTAAGATGTTCAAAAAGAAAAATCTGGTTTAGTTTTTCACACAACCAATGGAAACCATTCAGTAAAAGAAAACAAAACAATTTACATAACTACTTTGTTTTCTCAGACAATTTGGGTTAGTTTCCAAAACACTGTGCACTCCATAATGCTATAAGAACCAGAGCTTCATCGAGTTTGGTCATCATTCATCAAACCTCACACATTTACAAACTTTCATTATCACTCACTCACTCACACACACACACTGTAGAATCGATACTGAATGGCACGTCTGCTTTCGCGTAAAAGCATTATTTTAATTTTCGAAACATTTTACGCTGTACAGAGGAAATCGGTTCAGCTGATCAATGATTCCCCTCTCACTTCAACCACTGAAGCAAATAGTGGTTCTACACTGAATTCTATTCACCTTTTCAAGCTTTATTAAAAGATAAGGCACCCATTATTCCTCTGCATTCCACTGTTTGTTAAAACGCAATCAGCAGCTGCCTGAACACTGTTCTAAATTCGATTGTAGTAGCTGACTAGACTTTTCTGTCTTTCTTCGACTGATTCCTGAGTCAATAGATCTCTGGCTCATGGATAAGAAGGGGTTTTCACCCCGTAAATTCAAGAAAATCATCTGTAGAATTCATGTTATTTTAAACAAGTGTTAAGGACCATAAGATGGCAGCAGTTGTCTGCAATATTCTCCTCCCCAGATGGCAATTAAAATCACTGATAAAGTTGAGCCACTGATTAAGGGTGGAGATCAGCTGCTCATTTGTTTCCAAAAGTTAGGATTAAATAGCCTCACCTACTACTCTCTTTGGGGAATAAAATGTGTTAGTGGATTTTTTTTACTACAAACCCACTGAAGCAATGTGTTCTTCCAAATAACTCTTTACAAAGTGTTCCTCAACTCCAGCTCCACTGCTTCCAGAAAAATATTAACAGGTTTCTCCCTATCTCTCACCTAAACATAGTACCAGAATGCTATAGGTGTTACATCTCATATGGGAATTGTTAAAAAAAAAAAAAACTATTATATTATTATATATGAATCATGCAAATCTGAATTGTTTCAGAATTACAGGGTTGAAAACTTGACTTTCTAAAGTGAGAGAACCTATTTATCTGCACCATAACTTCCATACTCTAGCTGGTGGCTACAACTGAAGCTATAAATTACTTGCTGATTAGCATCACTGAAGTTACCAAGAGGCTACACAAACACTTTGCATATTTATAACGATGCAAACTGACTATATACTTAAAACTACTCTAAGAATTATATTAAATTAAAGCACTTTTCACACTATGTGCTCTTTTCGACCTTTTAAAACTTGGCACACAAGTTATGAAAAACCTTATGCATAAATGTACCATCCTCATCCTCATGCACACACAGTACTATTTGCTGGGACACAGGCTTGGAACCTTTTGTAGATGAAATTTCCAGCCAGATTTTCACATAATGAAAAGCATGTTTTTTGTTTATTTTTTTTTTTTTTAAATTCCCTGACTGCCTGGATAATTTTCTGTTATTTTGATGATAACATCATTTCCTTAATATGTTTTAAGAATTACATTAACTTAATAGGACATGGAGAGAGATATAAAAGAACACATCTTTTCTGCTGACTTGGTGGTGGCCCCAAGTGGACAGCACTCGCTCTCCAACAGGTTGTGGTTTGAATCCCATTGTACATGTTTGTGTTTGTTCTTCTAGCTGATAGATGAATTTCATCCTATTACAAGACTGCTTAATGAAGTTCAGAAGTGGCTTGAAAAGTTCCATGCCCATACTCTAGATTATCTAATCCTTAGCTCACCCACAGTACCAATGTATGATAAGTTCCAATATTTTTTGTAGTGGAATTCATTAAAAAAAAAAAAAAGTTATGTGCTAACCTAACTTCCATAATTAATGCTAGATTACCAGACTACTGTAAATTCAATTCTCATTGTAAATAAAACAACTTTCTGTAGTCCTTTTCTTCTTTCTTGTCAGTCATTTCCTGAGTTAGCTGATCTTGGAAACATTCAAATATTTTTTCCCAATTCTTAATTTTGCAACTCAAAAAACTGGCCAATGAACTGATGAGAAAATATCCCTTAGCATTTAGGAATATGAGATGGCAGCAGTTTTCTAATGTATTCTTTATTCACCCATAGGCTTATGAACTGTTGGAAGATGTGAACAACTACTGATGACCCAGTATGGAGACTGATTGCCTGCTCCCTTGAGGGGGAAAAATGTGGCAGAGCACGATTCTGTTGGACATTAAGCATTTATTACAGTTGTATCATGAACAGGAGTTTACTCTTCACTCCCACCTATCATAGGTAGGATTTATCCTTTAAACAGTACAAAAATTTAGAAATGAATATGGGTGATGAACTTCAGTGATTAACTAAATATTATATACTGTAGTTAGTTCCAATCCTAAACTATGGATTCTACTATTTTCATTCCTATTGTATACAATTCTTGCACAATCAGAGGACCAAAACAGACATGCATTTAAGAGGGGGAGGGCTGAAAAGTTCTGTTGTACACTAAGAACAAAAATGATATTAAAGCAACTGATAGAACCCCAAGAAAGAACATATTTTAAAACTCTTTAACCTCCATTTTCAAATTGTAATAATTTGTTCCTTTTCTTTCAGGATATATAAGACATGTCAGAGGTTTTGAAGAAATTCAAAGACACAGAGGTGCAGGCTGACATCAAGTTTTTAGTTCTGCAGGAAAAGTCTGCAACTGAGATTCACCAAACTTTGTGCGAGGCTTCAGGGGGAGTGTGCCGCAGCATATCCAGCAGTTGCCAGATGGGTGGCCACATTTAAAATTGGGAATCTTGAGACAACAGATGTGCCAGGTCAGGAAGACCTTCCACATCAATCACACTTGAAAACATTGCAGTGCATGCCATGATCTTGATGATAGACGAATACCAGCCAAAAACACTGTGAAGAATCTATCATCAAGATCATGGCATGCACTGCATCAATGTTTTCAAGCATGCAGAAGCTCTCAGCAAAACAATTTCCCGAAATGTTTGAATGCTGACCAAGAGAGAGAACGTGTGCTGTCATCTCAAGGGATTTTGAGAAATCAGGTGCAAATTTTTTGGCTCATACTGTGACATATCTTCATCACTATGACCCAGAGACAAAACAACAGTCAATGGAGCGAAGACACAAAGGTTCTCTATTGCCAAAGAAACTCTGAATCAAAACATCCACAGAGAAGATTCTTGCCATTGTGTTTTGGCATATGGATGATGCAATCCTTACCAAGTACTTCAAAGAAGGTGAAACTGTTACGTCAGAAGTTGATTCAATAGCTCTGAAGGAACTGAAGGAAAAATGCTGTGGGGAAACTGAGCAGAGGTGGGATTGGCATTTTTTTTAACGATTTTGTTAATGATTTTTCATAACATTTTAAATTTTGATTTGTATTAGAATCAAACCTATGAGTGCATAGTACTTGGAGATTAAATGGCCTTGAAATGTGTCTAATCTTGTTTCGTTGCTTCATCTCTCTGTTACAGTTTAATATACAGTGGCATACAAACAAAGTTGCATTTCTTTTACCACATAATTAACGGATGCTCTTTTTACAAGTTTGTTAAAGTATGTAAAACAGAGCTCAGTAATCAAATTTCTAATATACAAAAATGTGAATGCTATCAAAATTTTTTGCTAATTACATTTCTTTTATAATAAATTGTAGATGTCAGTACTGTACACTGCTAGACACAAAGAACAAGAAACAGTTAACATTAATGACTAATAGCAAAAGTGGATAGCCAAAACTGATGACTAATGACTTCTACAAACAGCAAACCAGCCAGTTAATCAAAGAAAATTGGTAAATAAGTCAGAGATCACTAGAATCAAAATTGAACACTTAATTAGCATGAGGTCACCAAGTGATTACAGAAGTGGGCTATAATAAAATGTGTGCATATTAAATGCCACATCAGTTGACTAGTTAAACGAATGTAGAAATTTGTTACTAATTTTTTCAACACTGCCAAAGGGAAGACAATGCTTTTTTCAGTGAGATAGGTCTAAACATCATCAACCCAATGAGAACCAAAAAGTTCAAAACAATCTTTTCCCAGAAAGTGCATGCTGATTGTTTTAATACGACAACAAGTTCACAAAAAAACATAAAACCACGAGAAAGTTAAAACACAAATTAATCTGGCTATTTGGTCATTCGTGCCAAGGAACAGCTACTGCTTTTATAACATAATAACTTGAAGTTTGATAGAAGAAGATTTACTTGGCTCCATTAGATTTCTGGTTATTTCCTAAATTGAACATGCATCTCAGAGGTATCTATTTTGAAAATGGTGTACAAATTAAAGCAGAGATGAGAGAGACACAGTTCCAAAAACAACTTGGAGTTTTACATCGGTTTTGTAACATTTGTTATGCAAAGTAAAAAGTGTATTGAAAGAAAGGAAATGTTGAGAAAGAGTAGATGTGAATAAAATAGACTTCAAACTATCTTTTTTTTTTTTTTTTTTATTTCCCCGATATATCTATTTAGGGTGGGGAGCTATCATGATGAGCACAATACTTTTGGAAATTCCCTTGTGTATGCATGCTTTAAAAACTAGCAAAAATCAAACATGTCATCAAGATATGCTGGAAGAGCCTAATGGTGGTATCAAGAAAAAATAGTTCATGCATCAATGTTGCAATTTCATCCATGATACTGAACAAATGAATCCTATCCAGACTAGCCAATAAGCCTGCAAAGTTCTCCCATGCAATGTGTTGAACTAATAGTTTGAATAAATATCTTGATAAATTATAAGCAGAGGAAGCGTTAGCATCCTTAATATGGTGTAACCACCTTTATCTGGCAATGAAATATATTGCAAATATCTACATGAAATCCTTTGGAAGAATACCATACACACACGCAAAAAAAGTGGATCACACATATAGTGTCATCTTCTTCATGTAGTATATTATCTAAAGAACTTTGAGTTTATCCTCCCGCTTGAGCAACATACATTCTAGAACCTATTACCCTGAAAGAAAACAGAACGCTTCCATTTTTTGGCATAATGCTATCTCAAACCAACATATGCATCATACTGAAAGAAAAATATGGGACACTACCTACAAACTGCTACCCAATAGAGAAACCTGCATTACCATCATAATCAGTAGACAACATGCTATATCAAAGTGACAAGAAAGAAAAAACAAGAGCTTGAATACTTAAAGGATATCTAATTAAAAATGATTACAATATGAAAGCAGTTAATTACAGAAAGAATATCTGGGCAGAAATCCAACAGTTAAGAAAACTGCAACTATAAAGGTGCTGTAACAGTTACACAAAAGTTGCTTTCACTATACTATGATCACAAAAGCTGCCTCATCACTGTTAGCAGCAGACAAGGTGACTTTTTTTTTTTTTGTTTGATAAAACTGTAAATCCAGCTTTGTTGCAAAGCTGGATTTACAGGATATACTGTGTCTGGAATTTGTTATGCAGATCAGATGAACACGAAAAGTGGAAAAAATTCCTGAGTGAACACATTAAAGATATACAAGAAAGAGAGCAACTAAATGAACATGATGAAAAAAAAAAAAACATTGTGTGATAGCATCAAAGCAACTTCATCAAAGAGGTATCTGAATAACTATCATTGCAACATATTCAATAACAAGTGAAAGGTTCTTATAAAACAGTTCAACTTTGCAAAAACAGAATATGAAAAGCAATATATCAACCATTTACCACAGAAATGGTTTGCAATAATGGAAGTTCATCATCATCATCATCAAATTCCTGCCATGTACCCTCAAGGGGTGTACAGGATATGACAGTACTACATGAAAAAATTACATCATTACTAACTTCCTATCTACAATTTTCCTCCAAATCAGTCTGTTACTTGTCAAGACTCCAACATTATCAGATCTTATATTTCTATCACCTAAGGCACTTTGTACCGTATCAATCCACCTATATCTTGGTCTTCCTCTGGGTCGTTTTCCTGCTAACCTGGCAGAGAACACTTGTTTTGCTAATCTTTCCTCTCCCACTCTATTTAAGTGACCATACCACCTGAGATTAGCTCTGCTAATGCATTCCTGGATGCTGACAATGTCAAGTTGTTTCCTAATATCCTCGTTTTTAATATGATATTGCCATTGATGCCATCTGTTCACGCCTCTAATCTTCCTCAGGACTCTCATATCTGTGGTCTCTAGTCTTTGGTCAAGTGTTTTACTTCTGACCCAGCTCTCAGATCCATAAGTTAAAACTGGTTTGAACACTGACCAAAATAAAAAATGATGGTACAACATAATGGAAGTTTGCCATAGTTAATATTTCTTTTAGCATTGCATCATACTTATGGGTCTTTGGTCAGGACTTCTTAAGTAAGAGTTGACCAAAGACCCATAAGTATTTAATAGCATATTAATCAACTATTTAATAGCATATTCCAAGCATCTCGATGAATGATGTGCACATTACCTTGTTAACATGAAGCCTCAAGATTCTCATAACAGAATCTGTAATGGACTGACATTTGAGTGATACAGAAATTGACTTTTATATTTAGCATCTCTTAAGTCTCTTATATTGTCTATTCTCAAAACAGACTTCTCTGGTTTCCTGAAGGAAGTGATCATGGCTACTTTGGTCCCACTACTGACCCATCTGAAATTTGTATCTTCACAATATCATATCATTAATATAACATTCTTCCTAAATTTTATAACAGGATGTATCTGTTAGCTGTTCTTCACATCCCTCCATCATGTAACTTTTTTTGTATGAATGTTTTTAGAATTACATCAGTAAGTGATAATTAAAACAGTAATCCACAGGAAAAAAAAATATATATATATTTCTAGGAAGAATGAAAAAAAATTTGTCACAAAATCAAAACAAATTTAATCAAGCAGAGACAGCTCAGGGATTCTAGATATAAAGCATTTATTATAAATATAATAAAAAAATACCATAAACATTACAAAACATTTGAACAAATGGAATGTTCAATGTAGTAATGCACTGTATAAACTGCAGGGTGCGGCATTGCAGCTCATAAAGAAAACATATTACTCTGCTTTAATAGCTCATTCCAAATATAGAAATAAAGCTAAACCATTTCAAATAACCGTTCAAAAGTTTTTAATATAAACAGTAATGGCTTTTATGCTTTCCTCAAGTAGTAAAAAAAGTTATTTTTCAGCATACACTGCTATAAACAAAAATGCATGTACAAAATAATACCAAATTTTTTATGAAATCACTCTCAAACAAAATAAAACATTTTATTTTCATACTGGCAGGTATCAAAGAGCAATTAGATCATTCCATTATTGTTTCTAAAGAAAGCATTCAAAAGATTCACATTTAATGACTACGATCAGGTACACGTTTTCTTGGGGCTGATTTGATAATATCATCAACACGAAGAATCATTTCAGCAGCTTCAACAGCACTCAGTAACATTTGTCTTTTGACAATATAAGATTCAGTGATACCTAGTTGTTCCATATCATCAATCTGTCCTTCATTCATATCTGAAACGAAGGGAGAAAAAATTGAAAATAGCATTATCATATATCTTTCCAAAATGAAATAACAGTCTGATGGAAAACAGTCTAGCAAAAAACCCCAAACTGTTTAAAGATATAATGCCTGATATTACAGTCACGACTAAAAACAAGTAATAATGAATGTATTTCATGAATCATATATATGTGAATTTCATGGTTAGTTAAGTTGTGATTGATGCAAAACAAAGAGTGTAAATATGATGAGAATACAAATAACTACTGCAATACAAGTTCACTGTATTACAAGAAATATTACTGCATTTCTTGAAAATACAGTAACAGCTAAAGATAGTTTTTACTGTGTACATATGAAAGCAATAGCATTTCAGCATAAAATGAAAGTTGAAGGTCATATTATGGTGGTGTGCATTTTAATTTAAACCAAAACGAAACCATGTTGATGAATTTAATTTAATAACAATCAAATATGTAATGCAAAATGCAAATATGTCCCACAAGGATACATATATGTATCCTTGTGGGACATACAGTATAATACATTCTGAGTACTAATATAGTAATAGTTTCCTACTGATAATTTTCTTACCAATTAATCTGTTTTTGTCACATCTCAATCCACCTAGAGCTTGGCTGTTCTGAGTATTTTTTCTTACCTAAATAACTGAAATATTTCACTTGTTCTACACCTTTATTGGGAATGGGGACTGAAAAATGTTTTCAATGACCCTACCTATTTTGATATTTGTTGTATAATGAAACTGGTGGAGCATTCATGACTAAACATATATACGTAACCACAGTAATAAGATTTTTAATGAGTAAATATTTTGTCTCCTTAGTATCATAGGACATCTTCAGTACAGTATTTATTCAAAATTGTATGTGATTCCTGGTATTGTTTGAATAAATTCAAACAATACCAGGAATCACACACAGTCAGGGTGCATGCTTAAAATGGAATCCCTCTATGTGTGCAGTAGCATGCTATAGGATTAAAACTTTATTTAATTTAATTCTATAACACGATATTGCATGCAGTTAGGGTGCATGCTTAAAATGGAATCCCTCTATGTGTGCAGTAGCATGCTATAGGATTAAAACTTTATTTAATTTAATTCTATAACACGCTATTGCACGCATAGAGGGTTTCCATTATAAGCATGTGCCCTAACTGTATGTGATTCCTAGTATTGTTTGAATTAACTGTACTGAAAATGTCCTATGATACTTAGGACAAAATATCTACTTATTAAAAAATCTTATTATTGTGGTTACGTGTGTATGTTTTTAGTCTATTTTGATAGTTTCTGTCTTTTTTATTGAGATTATCACACTAAGCTACAGCAGTTATTCAATTTAGTAACACAATCCTTAAGACTTGTACTGAATTTATTTAGGAACATAACACCATCTGAATAAAGTAAAGAGCTGAAATAAATATCTCCAAATTTGACACTGGACTTAATGCCAGTTTTCTTCATAATGTAATCCATATAAATAGTAAATAATAGTGTAAATAGTGTGCACCCTTGTCTTTAACATCTGATTTTAAATCATACCATCTTCTTGCATCCACTTCAATTCTAACATCTAATTTTACCTTAAAATATAGAATGAATGTATATATTACTCTGAATAATGTACCATTTAGGGCATAAAATTGTAGCATTTTGAATAGTTTTTCTCTTGGCATTATGCCTTTTCAAGATCTGGAAAAAAAAAAAATTTAAACAAAAATACTTATTATACATATAACACATTTAAACCAAATAGTCAATTTCTTGACTTTGTTTTAAAGTAAACATATGATCCTGACAGCCTTATTTGCCATTTATGCTGAATCAAGACTCCTGAATTTCTTCCGCATGTTTCTGTTCCACAATTTGCCTTAGCCACCCCCCACTTTTAAGTATGTTTGCATAAATATTACTCAGAACACTGAGTAAGGAAATTCATGTTTAATTCACAAACTATTTTATTTCCATTTTTATAGGTGAATACTATGATAGCTCTACTCCAAGCATAAGAAATTCAACTTTCGGTTCAAGCTTTGATATACAGTGTAGTCACTATAAAATTTTTATATCTTCATTTCTACACAAGTATCATTTACTGTGGCTTTACGTGCTCTAATTTATTGAGGAATTCTGTCTTTCATCAATTGACTTACAAAGCATTTACCTATTCAGCCAGTATATTCAAGTCCTCTTGCAAAGCCCACGACATAGCCTTTAAAAGAATGCAGAGAACTGAACAAGGCTTCTGACCTAATGTTCAATCCTCACCTTCTCGTGGTGCACCCTGTTGGGTATATACCTGGATACTGAACGAACGAGGATGGGCTGGCAATTTGGGATTTAGCAGACCAAATTGCATTCTTATTGGCTTAAACCAATATACAAAATGATGGTACAACACGACAAAATTTCATGCCGGCTGGGGCGTCGCCCGGTTAAACAAGGCCCCCCCCATTGTTGTTTTCATCAGGGAACCAGGGCGAACAGCAAAGTCAGCTACTGGAACAAATCTGAAATCACACCCCAACTCAACATCGCCAGAGTTAAAGATCGGTACTATAAACATAAGAAACCTGAATGGGAAAGAAATGGAGCTAGCTGAGGAATAAGATAAGTACAAGATCGACATAATAGGGGTGACTGAAACAAAAAAGACAAAAACTGTTGAGATCTTTCTGAGCAATAAATACAAAATGTTATATTCAGGCAATGACAATCAAGGAAAAGAAGGGGTAGCCATAGTATTCAACACTAAATACGAGGCTAATCTTCTTGAATGGCAGGCAGTCTCAAGTAGAGTGATGTGGGCAAATATCAGAATGGGGAACTGGACAATGGCACTTATTTGTGCCTATGGTCCCATAGAAGGCTCTACTAAGGTAGAAGTAGAGGAATTTTTTGAGGCTCTAGAGAAAGTTACTGACACAATGAAAAAGGAAAAGTTGGTCCTTGTTGGGGATCTAAACAGCAAAGTAGAAAGTGATTGTCAGACATTCAAAAATGTTTTGGGAAAATTTGGAGAAAACAGCAAAGCTAATATTAATGAAATATACCTGTTGGATTTCTGCTCAGGACATGGAGAGAGGCAAGGAATAAGAAAAGTCTCATTGACTATGTTATTGTTGATAATGATGTTTTCTCCCTGGTGCAGGACACCAGAGTGTACAGAGGATTTGAAATTGGAAGTGATCACTATTTAGTCTTGAACAGGATAAAATTGAATTTCATATCGAAAAGAATGACATGCAAGAAAGTTTTAAAGCAAATAAAAGTTGAGCAGCTCTCAGATATGAACTGTAGACTAAAATACACAAAAATTATTGAAAAAAAAATGAAAGTTTCAGAACAAGAACCAAATCTTCAAGAAAACCCTGACTGATTCAGCCAGAGAGGCATGTGGTGAGGTTGCCTGCAAGGATAGAAATATCAGAACTCCATGGTGGATACAGGAAGTTAAAGAGGCAGTGAAGGAAAAGAAGAAAGCATATCAAAAGTTCCTGGCAAATAACTCAGCTTGTGCTCTTAGAGAATACAGAGACAAATGTAAGAAAGCTAAACACTGTGTAAAACTAGCTAAACAAAAGTTATGGGATGACTTTGGCAAGAACATAGAAAATAAATATCAAGAAGGTGGTAAGATATTCTGGAGGTTGTTGAAGAAGCTTAGAAATAGAGGAAAGAGTGCTGTAAAAGGAGTTAGAGATGATAAAGGTGACATGAAAATGGAAGAAAAAGATATTCTTGAAGTATGGAGTAATTACTTCGAAAAATTGCTAAATGAAATAAGCAGTGATAGCACAGTGGTAAAAAACACTCCACAGGATACAGTCAGGAATACATATCCATACTTGATGTAGGAAAAGCCAAAGGCTTGAAATGCACAAAGGCAGCAGGAGTAGATGATATCTGACCAGAAATGCTGAAGTATGGTGGTATAAAAGTCTTACAATGGCTGCACTGCATAGTTCAGAAGGCCTGGACAGAGGGATGAATTCCTGATGATTGGAGTAGAGCTCTAATAGTACCCATATATAAAAAGGAAAATAAAACAATGTGAGAATTACAGAGGTATTTCTATTTCCCTACTGAGTGTTCCGGGCAAGATTTATGCCAGTATACTTGAGAAACAGTTGAGAATAATTGTGTGAAGAAAAGCTTGGCGAAGAACAAGCTGGATTCAGGCCAAATAGAGGCTGTCAGGATCAGATATTCACTTCACGACAAATAGTTGAAAAGCATGGGAATATAACAAACATCTGTATTTAAGTTTTGTCGATCTGGAAAAGGCATACGACAAGGTGCCAAGAGAGAAGCTATTTAAGACACTACATGTTTATAGTTATATGATGTCAATGGGGCATTATATCAAGCAATACTTAGTCTTTGAGTTGCAAGTCAGCAGTTAGAATTGAAGGAAGAATTGTTAGTATTGTTATTCATTATCTATATGGATCACATTATGAAGGAAAGTGGTATTAAACATGATATCAGAATTGGAGATGTTAATGTCAGCTCTTTGCTTTATGTGGACGATGTTATACTTCTAAATAAATCCGCTACAAGTTTGCAAGATTCCCTGATAAAAAACTGAATAACTGTTGTAATAGATATGGTATGAAGGTCAGCAATAAAAAGACAAAGACAATGAAAATAGGTAGAATCATTGAAAATGTCAACTGTGTTTTGAATGGGAACCTGTGGAACAAGTAAAACAGTTCAACTACTTAGGCACGATTTTTAGTGAAATTCCCTGATTGTTATTGCCTGAATATAACATTTTGTATTTATTGCTCAGAAATATCTCACCAGTTTTTGTCTTTTTTGTTTCAGTCACCCTTATTATGTTGATTTGGTACTTATCTAATTCCTCAGCTAGCCCATTTCTTTGCCATTCAGGCTTCTTACATTGATAGTACCGCTCTTTTAACTCTGGTGATGTTGAGTTGGGGTGTGTTTTCAGATTTGTGATGGGGTGACGCTCTGCATCCTAATTTTGTGTTCAACGGATCCTCGTCTCCCTTGGAATCTCCTTCCTCTGATTCTCTTGTCATTAGTTTCCTCATCTCATGGGGCTGATCTAACTCTTCCAACACCCACTCCCTTTCCTTAGCTACTTCAAAACACTCATCTAGGCCCTTTGCCTTTCTTACGCAGGTACTGTCTTGCAATCTGGGTACGAGCCCCGATTGGAATTGTTGGAGTGCTAACCAATCAATGTGGGCTTCCTCCTCAGGTGAGTCCTTTAATTCATGAGTGAGTGACAATACCCTGTTAAGGAAGTTAGTTACCCTCTCCTCTTTCTCCTACAAGCACTTGTATAAATTTTTTAGCGTTTGATTAGTCCCTTCCCTTTTTGAATATTTGAGGTAAAGTATCTCTCTAAACTTCTCATAACTTAGGGTCCTTCCTAGAATGGGATGTGTTTGGAAGAATTTCTTTGCTTTCCCTATCAAGGTGCCGCAAAGCAAGGCTAGAAGTTGGAATTTGCTCCATCTACCCACCCTCCTAAACTCTTCAGCGTATTTGAAAAATAACCCTATATCATCAGAATCTTCTCCAGAGTACTGAGGGAGAATCTGATGGGGTCCCACCATTTTAAGGAATTCTAAATTACTTAGTTCTGTACTGGTTGGTAGCGACATGGTTATCCTTTTTGCTTACAAAGTTTTTTTCAAAATTTCAAACTTTCCCTTCCAAAATTAAAATCCTTTCTTTTCTTCTCATGTGTGACTGACACCACTTCACTGTGTTTGATTAATTTATTCCCTTTTTAATAGATCAAACACATCCTGTCAACTGCGCCATTTGTTATGGCTTGTTTTTATTTCTCATTTGTATAATGCTATCTTGATTTAATGATCACTACCCTTTCCCTTACCTTATTATATATATTGGCCTCTGTCTGCTATCTTTGATCCTTATATATCCCTAAATCGTTTGTCTAACACTGAGTATATGATCTTACTGCTTGTCTGACAATTTCTAAATTTTGGGCCCCCAGAAAATACCTATTCCCTGATCTCTATAAGTCATTCACATTTGCTCAGACAAATTTATTTCTTGTGCCAGCCTGGGCTTTAAGGACAGAGTCAAACTCACTGAGGATGGTTATAGAGCATCAGATGCTACTAATATAATTCGCTTGAAATCAGAAGCCGTAGGTTTTCCTTTTGTCTGTTTGCATTCATGCTCCCCCTTCCTCTCTTACTTAGGATATCCCAGCGCATGTATATGATCACCAGGTTCATATTTTTATGAAGGGTCTAGGTCAGTCAGCATGGTCAGAAAAGCAAGCATAGAAGGTAACAAACAAATTTAATGAATTCATAATTAATTGCAATACAAAGACAAAATTGAGTAATTATCTCATTTACTACAGTTACATTAAAGTATAAACACACTAACTACAATACAAACAGTTCTTATTCTAATTTGCCAGTTGTTATTTCTTTTAAGACATAGTTAAATTGTGCCAAATGATAAGTATGCTCATTTATGGATATCTTCTGTTAGACTCTGGAAAGGTGACCTCATTTAGAGCGAGGTCGCCCGTTTCAGATCTAACAAGATGATGTTATACTCCTTAACAAATCCAGTACAAGTCTGTACATTCCTTAACTAAATTGAATAACTACTCTTATGAAAATCAGGAACAATGAGAACATCAATTGCATCCTGAATGAAGAACCTTCAGAACAAGTGAAATATTTCAGCTATTTAGGAAAATTTTTTAGTGAAGATAGCAAATTAAATATGGAAATAGACAAAAGAAAAAATTTACATGGAATAAGACAGAAATAAGTCAAAACAACTAAACTAGATGTATTCAGGATTTGCATATTAAGCAGAAAAGATTTCTTAACAGGCTGAAATTCCTTAAAATCTGCAGTAATAACAATATTATCCGTATCCCAAGAATGAAAAAATCAATTTAGAACTAGGAAATCTAACATATATCTAAAAAAAGATCATCACTAGCACTTCTACAAGAAGGAATATCCTGCACCCAATATGTTTTAGCAGAAATGGATAAAAAACTATATGACTGTCATTTGCATTTAGTAATACACCTTCCAAAAGATTTATGCCTTTTAATGGATAGACTAACCTTGACTGAGACAGAAAATGATGCAAAACAGATGATCATGTTAGAGAAAAAATTCACCAATCTCATGATGAGAAAGTAAAAATGAATCAACAAGCAATGTCCTCAGTAGATAAAACAGTAAGCAATATTTCTTCACATAATTTCTCTCTCAAATGGAGCAAAATACATTAGCCTAAGAGCACATAGCTAAAGTTGACACAATGGCAAATATCAAAGAATTTATATAAAATTTCAAGAGATTCTGCATGCATGCACACACACACACACACACACACACACACACACACACACACACACACACACACACAGAAACCATTCTCATTCATTTCAAACCTCTGCTAGAAATTTCTAAAATGCTGAATGCAAGGCACTGACTGAGCATTCTTCAAAAAAATTGAGAACAAAGCACATAAAGGAAATGTGACTACAGTATTAGATAAAATATGTACATAAATAAGATAAAAGAAACTGAAGGAACTACTTAATGAACTCAACACTTACAATGAGACAGTGACCCTACATAGGCTATTCATAACAAAACTGATGATTTAATAAGAGATCTTTTTAACTGGTCTAAGGAAATCAAAGAACAGATCACTTTAAAACATTCTGTTATTTCATTTATCTAAGGTGTTCCAAAAATACACAAGGAGGGTATGCCACTTAGACCTAAAGTAGATGTAAAGTAGATATAAATAGATGATAACATTCACCAAAATATTACCTTTGTAAATATTAATCCATTCTCCATTTCAATATGTAGGAAAAACATAAACATATATCAAAAAACTTCAGGGTTCATAAATCAAATAAGACATCAAACTGAATCTCACAGACATGATGGTGAGTTTGGACATCCCAAGCCTATTTATCAATGTTCCAAAAGAAGACACCATATTGATTTTAAAAGATGTTTTCCCACTTGATACTGTCAAACTCTTCAAACATTGAGGACCTCTTATGAAGAGAAAGAAAACTTAGCCATGGATACATCCATTTCATCACACCTTGCAATTTTGTACATGGAAATATTTGAACAAACAGCCATCAATATGTACCACACCAAACCAATACTGTGGCTTAGGTATGTCGATGATATCTTTGTCATTTGATCAGGCTCTGAAGAAACTCTCCACAATTTTACAGAATTCCTGAAAGTTTAAACTGAAAAATCCAATTTACATCAAAAGTAGAAAAGATAAATCTCTTCCATTCCCAGATATTCTCATTTCAGTATAAAATCATGGCAATCTTCATGGAAGCCAGTTTTCTGTAGAAGTCCACAGAAAAAAAAAAAAAAAAAAAAAAGAGTTCAATACTGGATGATACCTACATGTAACATCACACCACCAACCAGTGCAAAAACAAAGCATCATCACCATCAAAACTTTCAGAGACAGGGCCATTACAATTTTGAGTGATGATAATAAAAGAAATGGCATATCTTAAAGACATTCTCCTAAAAAATGGATACAATCTCAGAACTATCAACAGAATCTTAAATAGACTGTCACATATTCCAGAGTATATGCAACAGTAGGATGACTACAAAGGCAGTTAGCCTAGTGGCTGGGCACTTTGCAACCATATGCCTGGGGGAAGGAATGTCCTAGGTTCGATTCCCGTCGGTGACATGAGGAGCTGAAGGATCTTCCTCAGCCATAGCCAAGTTAGCCGGTCTTGAGCATGGACAGAAGGTTTTTTCTCAGTTTATCCTGGGGTTTTTCATCCCACAAAGCAGGCAAATTGGCCTTCAGAACTCAATATTATGGACATAGGATATACCGGGACGTAGAGTTGACCACCTTATCCTGTGAACGGTTTGAGATCTGATGATTAATATAAACCCTTGACACCGCAAGGTAAAAGAGGATGAAAATAAAAATGCTACAGATAAAATAATGAAAATTTTATCTGTATTGTTCATTTGCTATGTTGGACAGACAGGTTGATCTGGAAAAATCTATTAAAAAGAATATGTCAAGGATGTGAAGAAAAAAACAGGCATATAAATAAAGAAAGGCATTTCACATCACCAAAGAAAACCACCAACTTACAAAAATGCCATACATAGAATTCAACAATTACGTGCATAGATTTAATGATAGCTGTAAATTCAGAAATTTCTCTGAATATTTTTGTTCTATGTGTTTAATTGGAAGAAGTACACAAAAATGTATGAGACCAGTAATTCAATAAAGTCATATTTTGCTTTAAAAAACTGTGCCTTGTACTTGCCAGACACAAAAGAATAGATATATCAAGCCATGGAAACCTTAACTAGCAATCAAAACCAATTTTAACTTATGGATCTAAGAGCTAGGTTAGAAATAAAACACTTGATCGATCAAAGACTGAAGATATCAGGATTTTGAGAAAGATTGATCAGATGGCATCAGTGGCAGAATCATATTGAAAATGAGGATATTAGGAAGAAACTAGATATGGTTAGCATTCAGGAATATGTGGGCAGAGCTAACCTCAAGGGGTATGGTCACTGAACAGAATAGGAGAGGAAAGATTAGCAAAACAAGTATTTTTTGCCAGGATGAAAAAGATCCATAAAAATACCAGGATTTAGGTAAACTGGTGCAGTAAAAAGTGTGGCTTAGAAGACCATAATATAAGATCAGATCATATTGAAGTCTTGAGAGATAACAGATTAATTTGGAGGAAAATTATCAATGGGAAGTTGGTAATGGTATAAATTTTTCATGCAGTACCGTCACAATATTCTGTACACTGCTGCAAGGTATATCAGGAATTTGATGAAGATGATTATATTTCATAACAATTCCAAACCAGGTTTGTTGCTTAATGCATACATGCACACACACAGTTCAATGTCAATAAATTTAATTACACTTAGGAATTAGTTTAAATTAATTTGTAAAGCTGCAATGTTT